>NC_141010.1:1408502-1468502 GCF_052327205.1 Somniosus microcephalus
GAGGGTGGGAGAGGGGGTGGGAGAGGGGAGGGTGGGAGGGGGGGGAGGGGAGGAGGGGGGAGGGGAGGAGGAGGGTGGTGGGGAGGAGGGTGGGGGGAGGGGGAGAAGGGTGGGGGGGGAGGCAGTGGGTGGGAGTGGGTGGGGAGGGGGCGAGGGGAGGGTGAGTGGGGAGAGGGAGGGGTAAGGGGTGGGAGGGTGAGAGGGTGGGGAGATTGGGGAGGGGAGGAGTGGGGGAGGGATGGTGAGTGGGGAGGGTGGGGAGAGGGAGGGGGAGAGGGGAGGGTGGGGGAGGGTAGACTCTCCCTTTACTCAAGTCCTCACATTGACTATGGAAGCTGCGCCTGTGATGTCACAGCGACACTGACTGACCCGAGACCCTGGCGGCTCCTGAACACGCCCCTTATTGAGGGGGCTGCCTCTGGTGTGGGGGCTGCCTCTGGTGTGGGGGCTGGGGCTCAGACCCATTCAATGTGCCCCCAGTACAGGAGGTGGGGAAATGAGCCCTGGGATCAGTGCCACCTCCCAGCTCAGGGGATCCCGCGGGATTAGTTGGCAGCAACTGCTCCTCACCTGGAGCGGGTTTGTTTTTCAGGGCGAGGGGGCTGGTGCCCCCAGCCTTCAGACGACTTCCGTGGCTGCAGATTAACCTGTCGCAGAGATCGAAAATCACCGCCATCGCCACACAAGGAATTTACAACTCTTACGATTGGGTGACCAAATACCTCTTCCTGTACGGCGATCGAACTGACAACTGGAAACCCTTTTATCAACAGGGACACAACTGGGTACGTCTGACCCTCCCAACTGCACCTCTTGTAGAGATTGAAAACTGCCCAAAATCCAGAATATTCTTCCAAGTACTTCGTACATCCCCATCACTTATCGGGGAGGGGGAGAGGGGAGGGGCTTGGGTTAAAGCATCTGCCTCATTATCTAAATAAATTACATTGATCAGTATGTTGTGAGATCTCAGTAACTGCACCTGTTGCACTGAGAAATGATCCACATATGGAGCGAATGGGAACGGGTGTGAGCAGATCTATAACTCTTTGCAGGCCGGTACGGACACGATGGGCCGAATGGCCTCCTCCCGTGCTGTAGCTTTCTGTGATTCTATGAGATGTGAGATTACTAGTGAACAGATGTAGGATTAATGGGAATGTGTGTGAGTTTAACGGAAATGAGTGTGAGTGAGTGTGGGTTTAATGGAATTGAGTGTGAGCAGGTGTGGGTTTATTTGGAGTGAGTGTGAGCAGGTGTGGGTTTATTGGGAGTGAGTGTGAGCAGGTGTGGGTTTATTGGGAGTGAGTGTGAGCAGGAGCTGAGATCCTGTGCAGGATATGTCGAGTTTTATTAAAACCATATTGTTATAAAACCATTGGAATTGTTCTCCTCACTGTAACATCATTGAGTGCTTTGACTCCAAACCCCATTTAACCCCTCCATAACCCTCTGTCCCCCCTTTACACTCTCTCCCTCTTTCTCCCCCTCCCCTCCCCTCCCCTTCCTTCTCCCCCTCCCTCTCTTTCTCCCCTTTCTTCTCTTTTATTCCCCTCCTGACCCTATGAGTAATGATACTTGGTTAAAGACGTTTGCAGGAAACCGGAATTCGGATGATGTGGTTCGACATGTGCTGTGGCGACCTGTCCTTGCGAAGTTTGTCCGGTTCGTGGCCATCAGTTGGAGGCCGAGACGTCACGTTGGGCTCCGGGTTGAAGTCTATGGCTGCAATTACGGCAAGTACCAATCCTTTCCCACCCACCCCCCGATCCCCCGGGAATGGTTCAGTGGGAGATGCCAGGAGCGGTGTGGGGAAAGACCCCGGGAATGGTGCAGAGAGAGACACTGGGAGCGGTGCGGGGAAAGATCCCGGGAATGGTGCAGAGAGAGACACTGGGAGCGGTGCGGGGAAAGATCCCGGGAATGGTGCAGAGAGAGACGCTGGGAGCGGTACGGGGAACGATCCTGGGAATGGTGCAGTGGGAGACGCTGGGAGCGGTGCGGGGAAAGACCCCGGGAATGGTGCAGAGAGAGACGCCAGGAGCGCTGTGGGGAAAGATCCCGGGAATGGTGCAGTGAGAGACGCTGGGAGCGGTGCGGGGAAAGATCCCGGGAATGGTGCAGTGGGAGACGCTGGGAGCGGTGTGGGGAAAGATCCCGGGAATGGTGCAGTGAGAGATGCTGGGAGCGGTGCGGGGAAAGATCCCGGGAATGGTGCAGTGGGAGACGCTGGGAGCGGTGTGGGGAAAGATCCCGGGAATGGTGCAGAGAGAGACGCTGGGAGCGGTGCGGGGAAAGATCCCGGGAATGGTGCAGTGGGAGACGCTGGGAGCGGTGTGGGGAAAGATCCCGGGAATGGTGCAGAGAGAGACGCTGGGAGTGGTGCGGGGAAAGATCCCGGGAATGGTGCAGTGGGAGACGCTGGGAGCGGTGTGGGGAAAGATCCCGGGAATGGTGCAGAGAGAGACGCTGGGAGCGGTGCGGGGAAAGATCCCGGGAATGATGCAGTGGGAGACGCTGGGAGCGGTGTGGGGAAAGATCCCGGGAATGGTGCAGAGAGAGACGCCAGGAGCGGTGCGGGGAAAGACCCCGGGAATGGTGCAGTGGGAGACGCTGGGAGCGGTGCGGGGAAAGACCCCGGGAATGGTGCAGAGAGAGACGCCAGGAGCGGTGCGGGGAAAGACCCCGGGAATGGTGCAGTGGGAGACGCTGGGAGCGGTGCGGGGAAAGATCCTGGGAATGGTGCAGAGAGAGACGCCAGGAGCGGTGCGGGGAAAGACCCCGGGAATGGTGCAGTGGGAGACGCTGGGAGCGGTGCGGGGAAAGATCCTGGGAATGGTGCAGAGAGAGACGCCAGGAGCGGTGCGGGGAAAGATCCTGGGAATGGTGCAGAGAGAGACGCCAGGAGCGGTGCGGGGAAAGATCCTGGGAATGGTGCAGAGAGAGACACCAGGAGCGGTGCGGGGAAAGATCCTGGGAATGGTGCAGAGAGTGACGCCGGGAGCGGTGCGGGGAAAGATCCTGGGAATGGTGCAGAGAGAGACGCCAGGAGCGGTGTGGGGAAAGACCCCGGGAATGGTGCAGAGAGAGACGCTGGGAGCGGTGCGGGGAAAGATCCTGGGAATGGTGCAGAGAGAGACGCCAGGAGCGGTGTGGGGAAAGACCCCGGGAATGGTGCAGTGGGAGACGCTGGGAGCGGTGCGGGGAAAGACCCCGGGAATGGTGCAGAGAGAGACGCCAGGAGCGGTGTGGGGAAAGACCCCGGGAATGGTGCAGAGAGAGACGCCAGGAGCGGTGCGGGGAAAGACCCCGGGAATGGTGCAGAGAGAGACGCCGGGAGCGGTGCGGGGAAAGACCCCGGGAATGGTGCAGAGAGAGACGCTGGGAGCGGTGCGGGGAAAGACCCCGGGAATGGTGCAGAGAGAGACGCTGGGAGCAGTGCGGGGAAAGACCCCGGGAATGGTGCAGAGAGAGACGCTGGGAGCGGTGCGGGGAAAGACCCCGGGAATGGTGCAGAGAGAGACGCTGGGAGCGGTGCGGGGAAAGACCCTGGGAATGGTGCAGAGAGAGACGCTGGGAGCGGTGCGGGGAAAGACCCCGGGAATGGTGCAGAGAGAGACGCTGGGAGCGGTGCGGGGAAAGACCCCGGGAATGGAGCTGTGGGAGACGCTGGGAGCGGTGTGGGGAAAGACCCCGGGAATGGTGCAGAGAGAGACGCCAGGAGCGGTGCGGGGAAAGACCCTGGGAATGGTGCAGAGAGAGACGCTGGGAGCGGTGCGGGGAAAGACCCCGGGAATGGAGCTGTGGGAGACGCTGGGAGCGGTGCGGGGAAAGACCCCGGGAATGGTGCAGAGAGAGACGCCGGGAGCGGTGCGGGGAAAGACCCCGGGAATGGTGCAGAGAGAGACGCTGGGAGCGGTGCGGGGAAAGACCCCGGGAATGGTGCAGAGAGAGACGCTGGGAGCGGTGCGGGGAAAGACCCCGGGAATGGTGCAGAGAGAGACGTTGGGAGCGGTGCGGGGAAAGACCCCGGGAATGGTGCAGAGAGAGACGCTGGGAGCGGTGCGGGGAAAGACCCCGGGAATGGTGCAGAGAGAGACGCCGGGAGCGGTGCGGGGAAAGACCCCGGGAATGGTGCAGAGAGAGACGCTGGGAGCGGTGCGGGGAAAGACCCCGGGAATGGTGCAGAGAGAGACGCCGGGAGCGGTGCGGGGAAAGATCCCGGGAATGGTGCAGAGAGAGACGCCAGGAGCGGTGCGGGGAAAGATCCTGGGAATGGTGCAGAGAGAGACGCTGGGAGCGGTGCGGGGAAAGATCCTGGGAATGGTGCAGAGAGAGACGCTGGGAGCGGTGCGGGGAAAGATCCTGGGAATGGTGCAGAGAGAGACGCTGGGAGCGGTGCGGGGAAAGACCCCGGGAATGGAGCAGAGAGAGACGCTGGGAGCGGTGCGGGGAAAGACCCCGGGAATGGTGCAGTGGGAGACGCCAGGAGCGGTGCGGGGAAAGACCCCGGGAATGGTGCAGTGGGAGACGCTGGGAGCGGTGTGGGGAAAGACCCCGGGAATGGTGCAGTGGGAGACGCCAGGAGCGGTGCGGGGAAAGATCCCGGGAATGGTGCAGAGAGAGACGCCGGGAGCGGTGCGGGGAAAGACCCCGGGAATGGTGCAGAGAGAGACGCCAGGAGCGGTGTGGGGAAAGACCCCGGGAATGGTGCAGTGGGAGACGCCAGGAGCGGTGCGGGGAAAGACCCCGGGAATGGTGCAGAGAGAGACGCCAGGAGCGGTGCGGGGAAAGATCCCGGGAATGGTGCAGTGGGAGACGCTGGGAGCGGTGCGGGGAAAGACCCCAGGAATGGTGCAGAGAGAGACGCCAGGAGCGGTGCGGGGAAAGATCCTGGGAATGGTGCAGAGAGAGACGCTGGGAGCGGTGCGGGGAAAGATCCTGGGAATGGTGCAGAGAGAGACGCTGGGAGCGGTGCGGGGAAAGATCCTGGGAATGATGCAGAGAGAGACGCTGGGAGCGGTGCGGGGAAAGATCCTGGGAATGGTGCAGAGAGAGACGCTGGGAGCGGTGCGGGGAAAGACCCCGGGAATGGAGCAGAGAGAGACGCTGGGAGCGGTGCGGGGAAAGACCCCGGGAATGGTGCAGTGGGAGACGCTGGGAGCGGTGTGGGGAAAGACCCCGGGAATGGTGCAGTGGGAGACGCTGGGAGCGGTGTGGGGAAAGACCCCGGGAATGGTGCAGTGGGAGACGCCAGGAGCGGTGCGGGGAAAGATCCCGGGAATGGTGCAGAGAGAGACGCCGGGAGCGGTGCGGGGAAAGACCCCGGGAATGGTGCAGAGAGAGACGCCAGGAGCGGTGTGGGGAAAGACCCTGGGAATGGTGCAGTGGGAGACGCCAGGAGCGGTGCGGGGAAAGACCCCGGGAATGGTGCAGAGAGAGACGCCAGGAGCGGTGCGGGGAAAGATCCCGGGAATGGTGCAGTGGGAGACGCTGGGAGCGGTGCGGGGAAAGACCCCGGGAATGGTGCAGTGGGAGAGGCCAGGAGTGGTGCGGGGAAAGACCCCGGGAATGGTGCAGTGGGAGACGCTGGGAGCGGTGTGGGGAAAGACCCCGGGAATGGTGCAGTGGGAGACGCCAGGAGCGGTGCGGGGAAAGACCCCGGGAATGGTGCAGAGAGAGACGCCAGGAGCGGTGTGGGGAAAGACCCCGGGAATGGTGCAGTGGGAGACGCCAGGAGCGGTGCGGGGAAAGACCCCGGGAATGGTGCAGAGAGAGAAGCCAGGAGCGGTGCGGGGAAAGATCCCGGGAATGGTGCTGTCACTCAGCGAGGAATCTGTGTGCAGATGTTACAGAATGTTTGTTAAAAGGAATCTCCTTAGGCAGTCCCTCGGAACTGAGGATGACTTGCTTCCACACTAAAAATGAGTTCTCAGGTGACTGATGAGTCCAGTGCGGGACCTACAGTCTCTATCACAGGTGGGGCAGACGGTGGTTGAAGGGGCGGGTGGGTGGGGTGCTTGGGTTGACGTGCGCTCCTTGCGCTGTTTGCGCTTGGCTTCCGCTTGCTCCCGGTGAAGAGACTCCAGGTGTTCGGCGCCTTCCTGGATGCTTCTCCTCCACTTTGTGCGGTCTTGGGCCAGGGATTCCCAGGTGTCGGTGGGGATGTTACACTTTATCAAGGAGGCTTTGAGGGTGTCCTTGGAGCGTTTCCTCTGCCCACCTGGGGCTCTCTTGCCATGTCGGAGCTCCGAGTAGAGCGCTTGTTTTGGGAGTCTCGTATAGACAAAGTAAGTTGATCAATCCTGTTGATTGGTGGGTAAGTGGAAGACGAGAGATCACAATTTCAAGGTGAGCATCAGATACAAAATGGGGGAGATTCATGGTAAGAGTTATCAACGTGGATTACTTTGTAAATTACAATATTTGAAACGATACTGGATAATTACTTAAATATAAAAGGATTTGTGAAGAAAGCAGGAAAATGGGATTTATTTTGGGAGAAAATAGGAAAACAAGACTGGAGGACTTCGCGAAATGATTCAGGCAGCAGTGTAGAGTCTTGTGTCACATGGTGCATCTTCATTTTTAAACATGTTTCTATTTGTTCTGAGAATTTTCAAGATTTTCTGTCTCTGTGACTGGCAGATTTCATACTCGGTTTCCTTCAGTTTGAAGGGACTCAAAGGAAATGAGTGTCTGTGTAAAATCTCGCGGCTCTGTGCACCAAACTGATTTCTCTCACAGTTTAAAAGGATGTCGGCTTTACCAGATCTCCCAGTTTCGAGAGACAAGAAGATGATTCCTGCCTGTCTTGGGGATATTGCACAGAGCCAGCGCCGCACATTCTGGCTGTTTGATAACTCGGATCCAAGCTGCAAATGCCACTAGTTTCGTGTTAACTGATTTCTGGGGATTGGTTCCTTCAGCTGGTTCTGGGGGATGGATTGCAACAGAATAGCCAAATGTTGCAAAGGAATCATAACTTAGTAACCGAGTCAGTCAGGAGACCTTTGGCCCGTCGAGCCACAGTATTCCTTTGGTGCATTTCTAATAGCCCTGAATCCCATTTGTCGACAAGAACCTGTTAAATTCCTTCTTTAACCCATTAAAGGTTTCTTGTTTCACCGCCCGTGCCAGTAATCTGTTCCACATACTCACCGCTCTTTTAGTTAAAAAGCTTCTTCCTGCATTTCCTAATTTCTTTTGTTGTCCTTAATTTGTAAACATCACCCCTTGTGCTTAAAATCTGTACACGCCAGAAAGGGTTACTTGGGCCCAAACCTGTCAGAATTTTAAACACTTTCAATCTTTTTTCTAAAGAGAAAAGAGCCAGACTCGTCAATCTCCCTCAAACATTATTCCTTTAACTCTGAGACTAGCTGTGTAAATTAAATAAAATACATTTTTCAATTTAATTTTAAATTGGATTGAAACACCTTGGGCCAGATTTTCAGTGTGCCGTGAGGCGGGCTTTCAGGCATGCAGGGGGGCAAAAATCCAGAATTCGGGGGTCCCGACACCATCCCGCCCAAAACCCGCCTCCATGTAAGTTTCAAGGGAGGCGGGTACCCGCCCCGCACTGGGACCCGCCGACCCGAGGCGGGAAGGGATTAGTGCCAATTATCTGCCTGTTAACAGGTAGTTAACAGGCAGTTTTTAGCCTAATCCCTATTTTGAGGGGTGTCGTGTGGGATTCCCGACGGCTCCAAACCACGCCAGGTGAGAGCAGGCGGGCCGTCGGGTTGAAGGACTTGGCGGGGTCGCGATGTCAGTGTTCAGGTGAGTGATGGGTGCATGAGTGCAAAGGTAAGTGTGTTTGGTGTGTCTAAAGTGTGTAAAGAAGTTTTACTTACCTGTACTTACCTTAACAGCCTTTCTTCCTCTAGGCGTCGGGAGTCCATCACTCAGCCGGAACGGAAAGCTGAATGACTGCGATCTGTCAAAAGTGACAGCCTTCAGCTTTCAGTGCCGGTGAGAGTTCTGAGTCTGTGTAGAAGGACTCAGGTTAGAAGTCAGACTGTCAGTGTTTGACAGCTTCAAACAGCTGTGAAACACTGATATTTCATCTGTCAAAAACTCTTGACAGATGAAATTTCAGTCTGTGATGTCACCTGTTGCCGGGTGGCCCTTAATTGGCCTGCTCAACAAGGTCAATCAAGGGAAAATCATGTCGATTGGCTGGACGTCGATGGAGGCGGAACTAAAACCCGAAAGTTGTAGTCCCGCCTCCTTCCCGACAGCTTAATGAAAATCCAGCCTCTTGCATAGTTTATGAAATTGTAGGAATTGTAAATTCTATTGATATTATACTTCAGTGCATTATAATTATTTTATTATTACTAATGGCCAACCTGCTGGCTTCAGTCATTTCGAACTGAGACACACGAAGATCACAAGTTTGACCAAACAGTTCGAGTGTGCGGTGAATCTGTTTGATATTCTGTTGCACACTCTCTCCCAATAATCTCAATCAAAGTAAAACTATAAGGGGGGAGAAATTCAGTTGGCAGCGCCTCCAATTAGCGCCTAAAGAGGCCGAGAAGTGGGGCGTTAGCCAATTTTCGGCTGGGCGCAGTGAACCCAGCGCCTCCTCCCATATTGAGTGGGCATTTTGCGCCGGCGCTAAACCTTAGCGCCCGCTCGCGGGCACAGGCAGATCATGACATCCTTTCAGTGTGCAACGCCTTTTGGGCGTCCCGGACCGGAAATTCAGTGTTGCGCCCCTCCGTTCCGCCTGGCGCTAATAAGGACTGCTTACCTGGAACGTTCCCCAGTCACTCTCGGGCTGGGGGGGCGCTCTTTAAAGGGGACTGCACTGGTATAAAAGCGGCAGCCATTTTGGGAGCACAACTTCCTCGAGACTTTCACAGAGTTGCTGAGCTGCACTCTGAGAGCCATTGCACCAGTGAGCCAGCGCTGGCCAGAGGAACTTCAGCCTTCTGACCATCACCTTGCTGCTGGTGAGCATTTACAACGTTAACAATTTCTTGTGCGCTATTATTATGGGGGCTGCATTGGAGGGGAACGTCCTGCTGCTGAACCATCTGGAAAGGGCACAGAGACGCAGGGAGAGAGGGGCAGGAATGGCCAGACGGAGGAGGGCCAACAGACGTCGCCACACCAGACCTTACGCTGCCAGGGTTTTCCGATGGCAGTTCTCTTACTTGAACATGTCGGAGGAGCAGTGTATCAGAAGGCTGCGCTTTAGAAAGGAGGTGGTGACTGAGCTGTGCCACCTGCTTCAGCCAGATCTGCAGCCTCAGATAAGGTGCAGGACCTCTCTGTCGGTGGCTGTCAAGATGACTGTTGCCCTGAATTTCTATGCGAGCGGCTCCTTCCAGGCCGCAACTGGGGACATCGCTAACATATCGCAGTTTGCGGTGCATTGCTACATCCGTCAAGTAACAGATGCCCTATTTAAAAGGAGGCGGCAGTACATCTCCTTCCCTGTGACACTGGAGAAGCAGCGGGAGCGCGCAGAGGGCATCGCAGCAATAGCGGACTTCCCCATGGTGCAGGGCGCCATTGACTGCACGCACGTGGCTTTGCGGGCGCCTGTTTTGAATCCGGAGGAGTTCCGCAACCGCAAGGGGTTCCATTCCTTGAATGTTCAGCTGGTCTGTGACCACCGACAGCTGATCCTTGCAGTCAATGCGCAGTTCCCTGGCAGCAACCACGACGCCTTCATCCTGCGCCAGACTTCAGTTGCAGACCTAGTCGAGGCCCCGGCTCACCCAGGAGGCTGGCTCCTCGGTGACAAGGGCTATCCTCTGTGCCCATGGCTGATGACCCCGCTCCGTTCGCCCAGCACTCCTGCTGAAGAGCGCGTCAATGCGAGCCATCAGGCGACGAGGAACATTGTGGAGCACACATCGGTGTGCTGAAGCAGCGGTTCCGCTGTCTCGACCATTCCGGAGGCACCTTGCAGTACTCACCAGAGCGAGTCTCCCACTTCGTGGTTGTCTGTTGCATGCTGCATAACCTCGCCATCCTACGCACCCAGCCAATGCCACCAGCCATTGAAGCACCAGCGGAGGAGGAGTAGGAGGACCAAGACGGGAGGGAGGTACAAACTGGAAGGGCCGTCTGTCAGAGGCTGATAACAAGCCGCTTCTAGGCCCCTCTGACAGAATGCTTGGAGCCATTCGAAGAGCAGGAATGGAACTGTCCGGATAACCCAAAGCCTATGAAGGGCAGTGAATGTAAATAGCAGACATGGCCAATGTAAATAAAAATAGTTGCTTATTTTGCAAAATGTGCTTCCTTCCAACATGACAAAGCAATGGCTACAGAAAGCAAAACTAACACACTAACACATAAGTGCCTCGCACACCCGGGAGACTATCCAAAACATTACTAACATTCAGACCAGCATCCACGGCCTTGATTTCTACAAATAAGACGTCTCAGCTGCACCTTCTACTCTTTCCCCCTTGATGGTGATCTGCTTCTCTTGCGAGATCGGCCCCTTCCCACCCTGCAGCTCCTCCGTAATGGGACCCCAGTGGCTGCATCAAGGCTGGGGGAGGCCTGCTGGCTGTCCGAAAGCGCAGATGCCCCTGAGGGACGTCCTGGACGACCTCTGGCCTTGGCGGGCCCGGATGCTGACTGCTCCAACTGTGCATGGGTGGAAGCAGTCTGTCCTGCAGGTGGTGGCTGCTGCAGTGGAGACGTGCCAGCGGTGGCATCAGGAATGCTGACATCCTGAGAGCGGACAGCAGCTCCCTGGTCGACTGGCACTCTGACGGGGCAGCACCGCAGCATGCGCACCAATCGGCTGGTCCACAGATTGATGCCCTGCTGTGGTGCTGCAAGGGCCCCGGGTAATCCCGCCTGATCCAGCGAGGGTGGCAGCAGTCATTGGTCGCGTGGCCTCAATATGCGTCTGCATGAGACCAGCGAGTGACTGTGTGGCAGCACTCGGCACTTGCGTGGCAGGTGCCAGTGCTTCGGTGAAGCCCTGGACAGTCCTTTCCAGTGCTGCCCCGAAGTCCTGGACAGTCCTTTCCAGTGCTGCCCCGAAGTCCTGCGCACGCCTTGCCTGTGCTGCCCCTGAAGTCTTGGACACTTCTTGCCAGTGTCTCGATGGATTCAGGCATCCTTGCCACTGCAGCCATGAGCTCAGTGTGCCTGAGCCGAGCCTGGGTGCTCATTTCTGCGAGGGAACGCACCTCTTCTGCGCTCTGTGCAGCAGTACTCGCGGCCTGACTCGCCCCCCGGGGAGACAGCCCCCGAGCTTCCCTACCCCCCTTGCGTTTCTGGAACTGCTTCCTCCTCAGAGCATTCCCCCCCCGCTCCCCTCCAGGGAAGTAGTCTCCCCAGTCTGCAGAGGGGCTGGCTCGCCTGAGCGTGGCAGGGATGGTCCAGCTTCCTCCTGCTCGTCGCTTCCGGAGTCAGTGGCAGCTTGAGGGCCCGGCTCCCGAGCTGGTGATGCAGCATCTGAAAGCAGGGAGGTTGAAGAGTGGCTTTAGCGAAAGGACAGGGTGGCAGCAAGGGATGCAAGAGTGCTGCAATGCTCTGACTTGGGTCCAGAGTGAAAAAGCATGCTGGTGGGGGGAACAAGTGGAAGGAGAGAGTTCAAAAAGGTGATGACCTTACCATCGCTGTGCAAATGGGGTCGGCAGCTCCAGTGGTGACAGGACCTATCATCCGGCCTCCAACAATCTGGTGGACTCGTTCCTCCAGGTCTGTCAGTGTCTGCAGCTGAGGAGGGCCTCCTCCGGTACGAAGCTGCTCCCTCCGGTTCCTGGCCAGCTTGGCCTGCAGGAGAAAGGACGGGAAGTGATGAAACATGCTGGCCTGAGCTGACATCACATGCCCCCCATGGTAGAATAGCCCTTCCATTATGCATTGAGCTGACATCACATGCCCCCATGGTAGAATAGCCCTTCCATTATGCATTGAGCTGAATGTGCGTGTGTGTTTCCAGAAAGGGCCATGTGTGCTGGCTGACAGATGGCCATTGGGGCTTCGCGCACCCTCTGGCCATAATGTCAGATCCAGATGGAGGGATGAAGATGATTGCGAAAAAGGCACTCACCCTAACGACCCGAGTGAGGTCGTTGAACTTCTTCCTGCATTGCACAGGAGTCCTGGGCACCACGCTGGTTGAGGTGACTCTTTGACAAACTTCCCTCCAAGCCCTGCGGTACTCGCTCTGATGAGGCCTCCTGCCATTGTCGGGGTACAGCACAGATCGCCGGCACTCCACTTCGCCAACCAAAGCATCCAATGCCCCATCGGTAAAGCGCTCCGCTCTCCGCCTCACCCTCTCCATATGTTCAAAGTTTGTAACGCCACAGAAAGCACAGCGCCGATTTTGAGGCCTACAAGGCACAGAGTGTGGCTGCTGCTCCTAATTGACCCGCCCCTTTAAGAGCTGGCCGGCGCCAGCATGTCTCGGGGTAATCGATTATTGACAGCACCTGCGCTGCGCCCGGCCGCCGACATATTGAGTAGCGCCGCCGGGTTAGCGCCTTAAGACTCCCGTGCAGCGCCTGAATCAACGCCGCAATCACCTTTAGGGGCGCAGCAACCCAAAATCGCTCGAGGTGGCGATAAGTTGCGCCTGGCGATAAAATTTGCGCAGCGCCAATTCTAACGCCCCAAACGGGGCTATACCCAATTTCTCCCCAAGATCTCTATTGATGAATATTCCCAGTATCAGAAGATAATCATAGTGTTAAATAGAGTGTAAAATCAAGGTCTGAAAACGTACAACAGAATCTGAAATAAAAACAGAAAATGCTGGAAATACTCAGCAGGTCAGGCAGCATCTGTAGAGAGAGAAAACAGAGATAACGTTTCAGGTCGATGACCCTTCGTCAGAATATGAACCTGTTTAGGTATAATGGTAATAAACCAGGACCGGTATGATGCTGAGATGGACTTCGCCTCGACGAAGAGCCAATGCTGCCGGTACACCTTCAATAATCAACTACAGAAATGTTTAAAAGTCTTACCATCCGTTCTGTGGAAAATAATGTTCATGTGAGAGAAGTATTTACAGCTCTAAAAACACCGCAGGGGTGTGACGAATGCCCCACCAAACTCCGGGAGAGTGCCAGAACCCTCACAACGGAAGCGGCCATCCTGTACATAGATATTTAATAAATTGCACGTTAATAGTCAGCTTGGCTCAGTGGGTACCACGCCCACCTCTGAGTCAGAAGGTCATGGGTCAAAGTCCCACTCTGGAGACTGGAGCAAAAAAATCCAGGCTAGCACACCAGTGCAGTATTGAGGGAGCGCTGCACTGTCGAAGGGGCAATACTGAGGGAGCACCGCACTGTCGGAGGGGCAGTACTGAGGGAGCACCGCACTGTCGGAGGGGCAGTACTGAGGGAGCGCCGCACTGTCGGAGGGGCAGTACTGAGGGAGCGCCGCACTGTCAGAGGGGCAGTACTGAGGGAGCGCCGCACTGTGGGAGGGGCAGTACTGAGGGAGCGCCGCACTGTCGGAGGGTCAGTACTGAGGGAGCACTGCACTGTCGGAGGGTCAGTACTGAGGGAGCACTGCACTGTCGGAGGGGCAGTACTGAGGGAGCACTGCACTGTCGGAGGGGCAGTACTGAGGGAGCGCCGCACTGTCGGAGGGGCAGTACTGAGGGAGCACTGCACTGTCGGAGGGGCAGTACTGAGGGAGCGCTGTACTGTCGGAGGGGCAGTACTGAGAGAGCGCTGCACTGTCGGGGGGTCAGTACTGAGGGAGCGCTGCACTGTCGGGGGTCAGTACTGAGGGAGCGCTGCACTGTTGGAAGGACAGTACTGAGGGAGCGCTGCACTGTCGGAGGGGCAGTACTGAGGGAGCGCTGCACTGTCGGAGGGGCAGTACTGAGGAAGCGCTGCACTGTCGGAGGGGCAGTACTGAAGGATTGCTGCACTGTCGGAGGGGCAGTACTGAGGGAGTGCTGCACTCTTGGAGGGGTAGTACTGAGGGAGTGCCGCAGTGTCAGAGGGGCAATACTAAGGGAGTGCTGCACTGTCGGAGGGGCAGCACTGAGGGAGTGCTGCACTGTCGGAGCGGCAGTACTGAGGGTGCGCTGCACTGTCAGAGGGACAGTACTGAGGGAGCGCTGCACTGTCGGAGGGGCAATACTGAGGAAGGGCTGCACTGTCGGTGGGGCAGTACTGAGGGTGCGCTGCACTGTCGGAGGGGCAGTACTGAGGAAGCGCTGCACTGTCGGAGGGGCAGTACTGAGGGAGCGCTGCACTGTCGGAGGGGCAATACTGAGGGAGAGCTGCACTGTCGGAGAGGTAGTGCTGAGGGAGTGTCGAACTGTTGGAGGCCATTACTGAAGGAGCGCTGCACTGTCGGGGGAGCAGTACTGAGGGAGCGCTGCACTGTCGAAGGGGCAGTACTGAGGAAGCACTGCACTGTCGGAGGGGCAGTACTGAGGGAGCACTGCACTGTCGGAGGGGCAGTACTGAGGGAGCGCTGCACTGTCGGAGGGGCAGTACTGAGGGAGCACTGCACTGTCGGAGGGGCAGTACTGAGGGAGCACTGCACTGTCGGAGGGGCAGTACTGAGGGAGCACTGCACTGTCGGAGGGGCAGTATTGAGGGAGCGCTGCACTGTTGGAGGGGCAGTACTGAGGGAGCGCTGCACTGTTGGAGGGGCAATACTGAGGGAGTGCTGCACTCTCGGAGGGGCAGTACTGAGGGAGCACTGTACTGTCGTAGGGGCAGTACTGAGGGAGGGCTGCACTGTCGGAGAGGTAGTACTGAGGGAGTGTCGAACTGTTGGAGGGGCAGTACTAAAGGATTGCTGCACTGTCGGAGGGGCAGTACTTGGGGAGTGCTGCACTGTCGGAGGGGCAGTACTGAGGGTGCGCTGCACTGTTGGAGGGACAGTACTGAGGGATTGCTGCACTCTTGGTGGGGCAGTACTGTGGGAGCGCTGCACTGTCGGAGGGGCAGTATTGAGGGAGCACTGCACTGTTGGAGGGGCAGTACTGATGGAGCACTGCACTGTCGGAGGGGCAGTATTGATGGAGCACTGCACTGTTGGAGGGGCAGTACTGATGGAGCACTGCACTGTCGGAGGAGCAGTACTGATGGAGCACTGCACTGTCGGAGGGGCAGTACTGTGGGAGCACTGCACTGTCAGAGGGGCAGTATTGAGGGAGCACTGCACTGTCGGAGGGGCAGTACTGTGGGAGCACTGCACTGTCGGAGGGGCAGTACTGAGGGAGCGCCGCACTGTCGGAGGGGCAGTACTGATGGAGCGCCGCACTGTCGGAGGGGCAGTACTGATGGATTGCTGCACTCTTAGAGGGGTAGTACTGATGGAGCACTGCACTGTTGAAGTTGCCACCTTTTGGATGAGAATTCAAACTAAATTCCCATCTGCCCTCCCAGATGGATGTCAAAGACACTATGGAAACTTTGAAGAAGTCGTGCTTGACTAATCATCTGGAATTTTTTGAGGATGTAACTAGTAAAATAGATAAGGGAGAACCAGTGGATGTGGTGTATTTGGACTTTAAGAAGGCTTTCGATAAGTTCCCACATAAAAGATTAGCGTGTAAAGTTAAGGCACATGTGATTCGGGGCAAGGTATTGACTTGGATAGAGAACTGGTTGGCAGATAGAAAGCAAAGAGTTGGAATAAACGGGTCTTTTTCTGAGTGGCAGGCAGTGACTAGTGGGGTACCGCAGGGATTGGTCCTTGTATCCCAGCTATTCACAATATATATTAATGATCTAGACAAGGGAACTAGATGTAATATCTCCAAGTTTGCAGATGACACAAAGCTGGGTGGACGTGTGTGCTGTGAGGAGGATGCCAAAAAACTACAGGATGATTTGGACAGGTTGGGTGATTGGGCAGAAGCATGGCAGATGCAATATAACATGGATAAATGTGAGGTTATCCACTTTGGTGTCAAAAACAGGAAGGCAGATTATTATCTGAATGGCAATAGATTGGGAGAAGGGGAAGTGCTACGAGACCTGGGTGTCCTTGTGCACCAGTCGCTGAAGGTAAACATGCAGGTGCAACAGGTTGTTAAGAAGGCAAATGGTATGTTGGCCTTCATAGCGAGAGGGTTTGAGTACAGGAACAAGGATGTCTTGCTACAGTTGTACAGGGCCTTGGTGAAACCACATATTGAGTATTGTGTGCAGTTTTGGTTGCCTTACCTGAGGAAGGATATTCTTGCCATGGAAGGAGTTCAGCGAAGATTCACCAGACTGATGCCTGGGATGGCAGGAATGACGTATGAGGAGAGAGTGGGTCGATTGGGCTTGTACTCGCTGGAGTTTAGAAGAATGAGAGGGGATCTCATTGAAACTTATAAAATTCTGACAGGACTGGACAGACTAGATGCAGGGAGGATGTTCCCGATGGTCGGGGAATCCAGAACCAGGGGTCATGGTCTAAGGATAAGGGGTAAGCCATTTAGGACAGAAATGAGGAGGAATTTCTTCACCCAGAGAGTGGTGAACCTGTGGAATTCTCTCCCACAGAAGGCAGTAGAGGCCAATTCATTAAATATATTAAAGAAGCAGTTGGATATATTTCTTAAGGCTAAAGGGATCACGGGATATGGGGAGAAGGCAGGGACAGGGTACTGAATTTAGATGATCAGCCATGATCTCATTGAATGGTAGAGCAGGCTCGAGGGGCCGAATGGCCGACTCCTGCTCCTATCTTCTATGTTTCTATGTAAGAAGAGCAGTGGAGTTCTCTCCGTGTCCTGGCCAATATTTATCATTCAACGAACAGCACTAAAAAGATTATCTTGTCATTTATCTCATTGCTGTTTGTGGGAGCTTGCTGTGCGCAAATTGGCTGCTGACTTTCCTACATTATAATAATGACTACACTTCAAAATGATTGAATTGGTTGTAAATCGTGTCCTGAGGTACACATTACAACAGTGACTGCGCTTCAAAAATACTCAATTGGCTGAAGTGGTATAAAAATGCTTCTTTCCTTCCTTCCTTCCTTGGTGCTGATTTGAAATGACTGATTTCTGGGTTTTGGCCAGGATTAATGTTGAGAATTTGTGTTCACTTTTTAGATTCTGACCTGGTCTCTTTTGATGGGAACAGTTCTCTGAGCTACCAATTCCAGTGGAGAAACACTCGCACGCTCTTCGACTCCATCTCGTTCAACTTCAAAACCATGGCCAAGGACGGGCTTCTCTTACACAGCGAGGGTGAAGAGGGAGATTACATCACTGTGGAGCTGCAGGGAGCAAAATTGCTGTTTCACATTAATTTAGGTATTTAATTTGTGGAATTGCACCATTTAAGGAGACTCCTCAGTGGAGTCAGTGACTTCAGCAGCGACCAGGTCCACTCATTAAAGCCTGACAAGCAGAGCAGAGAGGCGCCCAACCAAACACTGCGAATTACAGACCCTGTTACAGGATCCCAAGTACGGTAGCATAGTGGTTATATTACTGGACGGATAATCCAGAGGCATGAGTTCAAATCCCAGCATGGCAGCTGTGGAATTTAAATTCAGTTAATTTGGAATAGAAAGCTAGTATCAGTAATGGTGAACCATGAACCTATTGGATTGTTGTAAAAACCCATGTCCTTTAGGGAAGAAAATCTGCTGTCCTTACCCGGTCTGGCCTATATGTGACCCCAGACCCACAGCAACGTGGTTGACTCTTAACTGTCCTCTGAAATGGCCCAGCGAGCCACTCAGTTTACCAAACCGCTACAAAGAGGTGTATTATTGTCAGCCGTGGCTCAGTGGGCAGCACCCTCGCCTCTGGGTCAGAAGGTTGTGGGTTCAAGTCCCACCCCAGAGACTTGAACACTAAAATCTAGGCTGACACTCCAGTGCAGTGCTGAGGGAGTGCGACATTGTCGGAGGTGCTGTCTTTCGGATGAGATGTTAAACCGAGGCCCCATCTACTCTCAGGTGGAGGTTAAAGGTCACATGGCACTATTTTGAAGAAGAGCTGGGGAGTTCTCCCCGGTGTCCTGGCCAATATTTATCCCTCAATCAACATCACTAAACAGAAGATCTGGTCATTATCAGATTGCTGTGTGTGGGATCTTGCTGTGCGCAAATTGGCTGCCACATTTCCTACATTACAACAGTGACTGCACTTCAAATAAAGTACTTCATTGCTGTAAAGTGCTTTGGAACGTGAAAGGCGCTATTTAAATGCAAGTCTTTCTTTAAGAATAAAACCGGACCGACCACCCGGCATTGACCTAGATACTGGACACAACAACGGCACACCCAGTCAACCCTGCAAAGTCCTCCTCCCTAACATCTGGGGACTTGTGCCAAAATTGGGAGAGCTGTCCCACAGACTAGTCAAGCAACAGCCTGACCTAGTCATACTCACAGAATCATACCTTTCAGCCAATGTCCCAGACTCCTCCATCACCAGCCCTTGGTATGCCCTGTCCCACTGGCAGCACAGACCCACCAGAGGTGGTCGTACAGTGGTGTATAGTCGGAAGGGAGTGGTCCTGGGTGTCCTCAACATTGGGCAAGGAAATCTCCTGCTGATTATCACCTACCGCCCTCCCTCAGCTGATGAATCAGTAATCCTCCATGTTGAACACCACTTGGAAGAAGCACTGAGGGTAGCAAGAGCACAGAATGTACTCTGGGTGGGGGACTTCAATGTCCATCACCAAGAGTGGCTCGGGAGCACCACTACTGACCGAGCTGGCCAAGTCCTGAAGGACATAACTGCCAGTCTGGGCCTGCGACAGGTGGTGAGAAAACCAACACGAGGGTAAAATCTACTTGACCTCGTCCTCCCTAATCTACCTGTTGCAGATGCATCTATCCATGTCAGTATTAGTAGCAGTGACCACCACACAGTCATTGTGGAGATGAAGTCCCGTCTTCACACTGAGGGCATCTTCCATCATGCTGTGTGGCATTACCACCTTGCTAAATGGGATAGATTCAGAACAGATCTAACAGCTCAAAACTGGGCATCCATGAAGTGCTGTGGACCATCAGCAGCCGCAGAATTGTATTCCACCACAATCTGTAAGCTCAGGGCCTGGCATATCCCTCACTCTACCATTACCATCAAGTCAGGGGCCCAACCCTGGTTCAATAAGGAGTGTAGCAGGGCATGCCAGGACCAGCACCAGGCATACCTAAAAATGAAATACCAACCTGGTGAAGCTACAACATAGGACTAAATGCATGCTAAATAGAGAAAGCAGCATGCTATAGATAGGGCTAAGTGATCCCACAAACAATGGATCAGATCAAAGCTCTGCAGTCCTGCCACTTCCAGTTGTGAATGGTGGTGGACCATTAAACAACTAACGGGAGGAGTAGGCGCCATGAATATCCCCATCCTCAATGATGGTGGAGCCCAGCATGTGAGTGCAAAGGACAAGGCTCAAGTGTTTGCAACCATCTTCAGCCAGAAGTGCTGAGTGGATGATCCATCTCTGCCTCCTCCTGAGGTACCCACCATCATAGAAGCCAGTCTTCAGTCAATTTGATTCCACGTGATATCAAGAAATAAGAACATAAGAAATAGAAGTAGACCATTTGGCCCTTCGAGCCTGCTCCGCTATTCAATAAGATCATGGCTGACCTTCTACCTTATCTCCACTTTCCTGCACTATACTAAGTATGTAAAAAGAAAAAGATTAATGAAGACAAATGTAGGTCCCTTACAGTCAGAAACAGGAGAATTTATAATGGGGAACAAGGAAATGGCAGAGCAATTAAACAAATACTCTGGTTCCGTCTTCACGGAAGAGGACACAAATAACTTCCCAGAAATGCTAGGGAACCAAGGGTCTAGTGAAAAGGGATAATTCAAGGAAATTAGTATTAGTAAAAAAATAGTGCTGGAGAAATTAATGGGACTGAAAGCTGATAAATCCCCAGGGCCTGATAATCTGCATCCCAAAGTACTAAAAGAGGTAGCCATGGAAATAGTGGATGCATTGGTTGTCATCTTCCAAAATTCTATAGATTATAGAACAGTTCCTGCAGATTGGAGGGTGGCAAATGTAACCCCACTATTTAAAAAAGGAGGGAGAGAGAAAACAGGGAACTACAGACTGGTTAGCCTAACATTAGTCGTAGGGGAAAATGCTAGAATCTATTATAAAGGATGTGATAACAGTGTAGGAACGGCTAGATTCCTAACTAAAGAACTGAGATCGAGTCAGTCTATTAAACAAACGATGTTTAATACTAATAAACAGAGTTTAACACTAAAACAATGGAAAGCTGGATAACAGGTCTGTACTGGTTGCTAGCTCCACGAGGACTGACTAGAGCCCCTCCCTGGTCGGACGTCATGATGTCATCCCGTTTTCCCGCTGCTGGAGGATCATGTGATCAATGTGATGACATCATCGCGTTGGGTCTCAGTCTTAAAGGGACCGTGCTATGTACATGCGATAATATGAACAGAGATACAGATTCATTCTGTAGCTAACAATTAGTTAAAGATAATTATGTACATAAGATCAGAGTCCCCTTGGTGGCTCTGCCACATGCGCCCCCCCAGAATTGTCTTTAACAGTAAAAGTCAATCGACTAGGAGGTCTGACAAGCCTGTCAGAGCGACTCCTGTATTCTCGGCGTGAACGTTGTTGAACAGCGGGCGGGCTGGCGGACGGGAGCCTTCGGACTGGTGCGGGTGCAGCTGGAGGGCGGCCACGGCGTGGCGGCTGTGCAGTCTCTACTGGCCGGTCGATGTCCAGATGCACCGGTTTGAGACAATCAATGGAGATGTGGTCTGGTTTACCACCGATGTCAACCAAGAAACTCTTGTCACCGGGCTCTATTACGTGGAAAGGTCCTGTGTAGGGAGCCTTGAGCGGATCCTTATGGGCATCATGCCGAATGAATACGAATTCAGCATTTTTTAGCTCCGCTGGAATGTGCGAAGATGGCAGGCCGTGATGTGCAGTCGGAATGGGCGTGAAAGCCTTGGCCATTTCCCGGTGGTTGCTGAGTTGGTCGGCCGCAGACCATAGCGCGGTGGGAAGCGGCAGGAAATCTCCCGGTACGCGGAGCGGCTGACCGTACACGAGTTCTGCGGCAGACGATTGCAGGTCCTCTTTGGGTGCCGTGCGCAGCCCCAACATGACCCATGGAAGCTTATCCACCCAGCCGGCGCCTTAGCATAAACATAGATAGAAGCAGAGAAGATAGGAGCAGGAGTAGGCCATTCGGCCCTTCGAGCCTGCTCCGCCATTCAATGAGATCATGGCTGATTATCCAAATTCAGTACCCTGTCCCTGCCTTCTCCCCATATCCCTTGATCCCTTTCGCCTTAAGAAATATATCCAACTCCTTCTTGAATATATTTAATGAACTGGCCTCCACCGCCCTCTGGCAGAGAATTCCACAGGTTCACCACTCTCTGGGTGAAGAAATTCCTCCTCATTTCAGTCCTAAATGGCTTACCCCTTATCCTTAGACTATGACCCCTGGTTCTGGACTCCCCGGCCATCATAAACATCCTTCCTGCATCTAGTCTGTCCAGGCCTGACAGAATTTTATAGGTTTCGATGAGATCCCCTCGCAATCTTCTAAACTCCAGTGATGCTGGCTCTCAGCGATGCCTTTAACGATCGGTGGAAACATTCACACAAACCGTTTGCCTGTGGGTGATAGGCCGTAGTGCGGTGGAGTTTGGTACCAAGACCCTGGGCCACGGCGTTCCAGAGCTCGGACGAGAATTGTGGACCGCGGTCTGAAGAAATATCCGCCGAAACGTGCGACCCACGAGGAGAGGAACGCTCTGGCTACATCGGCAGATGTAGTAGACGCCAAAGGTACTGCCTCGGGCCATCTGGTAATACGATCGACCATGGTTAGAATGTATGTGAAACCCTGGGACGGTGGCAGCGGTCCGAAGAGATCCACGTTGACGTGGTCGAATCGCTGTTCTGGTACAGCGAACGTGGCCAATGGGGCCCTGACGTGGCGCTGCACCTTCGACTTTTGACAGACGACGCAGGTGTTAGCCCAGTCACGGATATCCTTACACATTCCTCTCCAGACGAACTTAGCCGACAGTAATTTTTGGGATGCTTTCACACCCGGGTGCGAAAGCCCATGGATGGCATCGAAGACTTGGCGGCGCCAGGCAGCTGGAACGAGCAGGCGAGGGTCCCCCATGGAGACATCGCAGAGCAATGAGGTGCCTGCTGCGTGGAATTGCACATCGGCCAGTTGAAGGCTAGCGGTGTCGGCGCGATATGACTGCATTTCAGGGTCCGATGCTTGGTCGGTGGCCATGAGGGCATAATCGATGCCCAACTGGACTGCCCGTACGGGCACATGAGAAAGGCAATCGGCTACCAAATTGTCCTTGCCAGCTACGTGCTGGATGTCTGTCGTGAATTCCGAAATGTAAGTTAGCTGTCTCTGCTGTCGGGCCGACCACGGTTCGGCGGTCTTGGCCATTGCAAAAGTCAGTGGTTTGTGATCTACAAACGCGGTGAAGGGACGTCCCTCCAACAGGAAACGAATATGGCGAATGGCCAGGAACAGTGCCAGCAACTCACGGTCGAAAGTACTATATTTGCATTCGTCGCGCCAGATTTGACGGCTGAAGAACGCCAGTGGCTGCCATGACCCGTTGACCCACTGTGCTTGCACGGCGCCTATGGCATAGTCGGAAGTGTCCGTGGTGAGGGCGATGGTGGCTCCTGGCAGAGGGTGCGCCAACATAGTTGCATTGGCTAGAGCGGTTTTTGTGTTGTTGAAAGCGTCGTCCATTGCCGCCGTCCAGGTTATTGCATCATTTCCCATCTTGCCTTTGAGGGCCTCGTAGAGGGGCTGCATGAGTTGTGCTGCCTTCGGCACAAAGCAGTGATAGAAGTTCACCATGCCCAGGAATTCTTGGAGGGCTTTGGTGGACTGTGGCTTCGGGAATGCCGAAATTGCTTCGACCTTTGACTGCAGCGGGATTGCACCCTCCTGGGTAATGCGGTGGCCCAAGAAGTCAATCTGATGTAGGCTGAACTGGCATTTGGCCGGGTTGATTATGAGGCCATGCTGCTGAGGCGCCGAAAAAGGGTGCGGAGATGATTGACGTGCTCCGCTTTGGTGGAGCTGGCTATCAGGATATCATCCAGATAGACAAATATAAACTGAAGATCCCGCAGGACCGAGTCCATGAGTCGTTGAAAGGCCTGCGCGGCGTTCTTGAGCCTAAAAGGCATTCTGAGGAACTCGGAACAGTCCAAAGGGAGTAATAACCGCAGTTTTTTGGATGCCCTGCTGGTGTACGGGGACCTGATGATAGCCCCGGACGAGGTCGACCTTGGAGAAGATTGTGTTTCCTGCCAAATGGGCGGAAAAGTCTTGAATGTGCGGGATCGGGTACCGATCGGGCATCGTTGCATCATTCAGTCGACGGTAGTCCCCACATGGCCGCCATCTGCCACCGGGCTTTGGAACGATATGTAGGGGTGAGGACCAGGGACTATTCGACCGGCGAATAATCCCCAGCTGCTCCATCGTGGCAAACTCGGCCTTCGCTGCCGGGTTCCAGTCGCCGAGCTCGTGCGTACACTGGGGAGCCAGTCATAGTAATGTGGTGTTGGACACCAGGCTTAGCTGCTGAGGCGGAGAAAGTGGGCTTGGTCAGCTCCGGGAATTCACTTAGTAGGCGGGTGAATTCGTCCGGCGAGGGTAACGCGCAGGAGACAGTATGGGCCGGTGCGGAACTGCGGAAGCACGGAATGGAATGGAAGGTAGCCGCGTTGACCAGTCGACGGTTTCAGACATCTACCAAGAGGCTTTTGGCGCATAAGAAATCCGCGCCGAGGATGGCTTGTGAAACTTTGGCTGTGATAAATTCCCACAGAAACCGTTGTCCGCCGAAGCACACCCGGACCTGCCGTTTGCCAGAGGTACGAATGGCCCCGCCATTAGCTGCCTCGAGGGCGGGACCGTGCCTCCCAGACTGGATGTCAAGTGCTGAGGCGGGAAGGATGCTGCACTGTGCCCCGGTGTCGCATAAAAAGCGCCGGCCCGAAAGGGAATCGGTAATGTAGAGTAGCTTCCCGGAATTCCCAATCACCATCGCGGCCACGGCCCGTACCTTAAACTCGATCCTCCTTTTCTGGGGCTGCTGCCGGGGAGGCGCGAAACTGCAAGGAGGGCGGCAGCTTCTGGCTTCCGTGCTGAAACGGGTGTGGTAAAAACACAAGCCGGGGGATGGAGGCGTCGGGGCGGCGTCCGCGGAGGAGGGTTGTCTCGTGGTGGAGCAGTATTGCTGCGTGACTGCATAAACCGTGTCTGCTTCTGCAGCCAGTGCTGCGCAATCCGCGGTGTCCGATCTAGCGAGAGCGGCTTGAACCTGTTCGGGGAGTTGACTCAGGAATAACTCCCGAAAAAGGAAGCATTGGGGTTCGGAGCCCAGGAGCGTGAGCATCTGGCTCATTAACTCAGATGGCTTGGAATCGCCCAGGCCGGGCATAGCGAGCAGCCGGCGGGCCCGCTCTGCCTTCGTGAGTCCGAAAACCTGTATTAACCGCGCTTTAAGAGCATCATACTTGCTGGCCTCTGGGGGGTTTTCGAGCAGGCTGATGATCCGTGCGGCCGTGGAGCTGTCGAGTGCGGAGACCACGTGGAGGTAGCGGGTCTGATCCGTGGCGATGTTACGGAGTTCGAATTGTGCTTCTGCTTGGACGAACCAGGAGGCAGCATGTTCCCAAAACTGTGGGAGCTTCAAAGCCACGGCATGTGCCTCCATGTTTCATTACGCTTCTTTCGCGAAAATTGTCCACAAAAATTCGGGGTCACCACTGTAGGAACGGCTAGATTCCTAACTAAAGGACTGAGATCGAGTCAGTCTATTAAACAAACGATGTTTAATACTAATATACAGAGTTTAACACTAAAACAATGGAAAGCTGGATAACAGGTCTGTACTGGTTGCTAGCTCCACGAGGACTGACTAGAGCCCCTCCCTGGTCGGACGTCATGACGTCATCACGTTTTCCCGCCGCTGGAGGATCACGTGATCAACGTGATGACATCATCGCGTTGGGTCTCGGTCTTAAAGGGACCGCGCTATGTACATGCGATAATATGAACAGAGATACAGATTCATTCTGTAGCTAACAATTAGTTAAAAATAATTATGTACATAAGATCAGAGTCCCCTTGGTGGCTCTGCCACAACAGGACACTTAGAAAATATCAATGGGATTAGACAAAGTCAACATGGATTTATGAAAGGAAAATCGTGTTTGACAAACCTACTGGAGTTTTTTGAGGATGTAACTGGTAGAATAGATAAGGGAGAACCAGTGGATGTGGTGTATTTGGATTTTCAGAAGGTCTTTGATAAAGTCCCACATAAGAGGTTAGTGTGCAAAATTAAAGCACATGGGATTGGGGGTAATATACTGGCATGGATTGAAAATTGGTTAACAGACAGGAAACAGAAAGTAGGAATAAATGGGTCTTTTTCGGGGTGGCAGGCGGTGACTAGTGGGGTACCGCAGGGATCAGTGCTTGGGCCCAAGCTATTCACAATATATATCAATGATTGGATGAGGGAACCAAATGTATTATTTCCAAGTTTGTTGATGACACAAAACTAGGTGGGATCGTGAGTTGTGAGGAGGATGCAAAGAGGCTTCAAGGCGATTTAGACAAGTTTGGCAAGTGGGCAAATACATGGCAGATGCAGTATAACGTGGATAAATGTGAAGTTATCCACTTCGGTAGGAGAAACAGAAAGGTAGAGCATTATTTATATGGTGCTAAATTGGGAAATGCTGATGTACAAAGTGACCTGGGTGTCCTTGTACACCAGTCACTGAAAGCAAACATGCAGGTGCAGCAAGCAGTTAGGAAGGCAAATGGTATGTTGGCCTTCATTGCAAGAGGATTTGAGTACAGGAACAAGGATGTCTTACTCCAGCTATACAGGGCCTTGGTGAGACCACACCTGGAGTACTGTGTGCAGTTTTGGTCTCCTTACCTAAGAAAGGATATACTTGCCATAGAGGGAGTGCAGCAAAGGTTCACCAGACTGATTCCTGGGATGGCAGGACTGTCGTATGAGGAGAGATTGGGTCGACTAGGCCTGTATTCACTAGAGTTTAGAAGAATAAGAGGGGATCCCTTTGAAACGTATAAAATTCTGACAGGGCTAGACAGACTGGATGCAGGGAGGATGTTTCCCCTGGCTGGGGGGGTCTAGAACGAGGAGTCACAGTCTCAGGATACAGGGTAGGACATTTAGGACTGAGATGAGGAGAAATTTCTTCACTCAGAGGGTGGTGAACCTGTGGAATTCTCTACCCCAGGGGGCTGTGGAGGCCAAGTCACTGAATATATTTAAGAAGGAGATAGATAGATTTCTAGACACAAAAGGCATCAAGGGGTACGGGGAGAGAGCGGGAATATGGTATAGAGATAGAGGATCAGCCATGATCATATTGAATCAGGTTCGAAGGGCCGAATGGCCGACTCCTCCTATTTTTCTATGTTTCTATCCCCATATCCCTTGATTCCCTTAATATTCAAAAATCTATCGATCTCTGTCTTGAATATACTCACCGACTGAGCCTCCACATCCCCCTGGGGTAGAGAATTCCAAAGATTCACCACCCTCTGAGTGAAGAAATTTCTCCTCATCTCAGTCCCAAATGGCTGACCCCTTATTCTGAGACTGTGATCCCTGGTTCTAGACTCCCCAGCCCGGGGAAACATCCTCCCTGCATCTACCCTGTCAAGCCCTGTAAGAATTTTGTATATTTCAATGAGATCACCTCTCATTCTTCTAAACTCTAGAGAATATAGGCCTAGTCTACTCAATCTCTCCTCATTGGACAATCCCCCCATCCCAGGAACCAGTCTGGTGAACCTTTGTTGCACTCCCTCTATGGCAAGTATATCCTTCCTTAGGTAAGGAGACCAAAACTGTACACAATACTCCAGGTGTGGTCTCACCAGGGCCCTATATAATTGCAGTAAGACGTCTTTACTCTTATACTCAAATCCTCTTGTAATAAAGGCCAACATACCATTTGCTTTCCTAATTGCTTGCTGTACCTGCATGTTAACTTTCAGTGATTCGTGTACAAGGACACCCAGGTCAATCTGAACAACATTTCCCAATCTCTCACCATTAAAAAAAATACTCTGCTTTTCTATTTTTCCTACCAAAATGGATAACTTCACATTTCTCCACATTATATTCCATTTGCCATGTTCTTGCCCAATCACTTAGCCTGTCTATATCCCCTTGAAGCCTCCTTGCATCCTCCTCACAACTTACATTCCCACCCAGCTTTGTATCATCAGCAAACTTGGATATATTACATTTGGTCTCCTCATCCAAATCATTGATGTAGATTGTGAATAGCTGAGGCCCAAGCACTGATCCTTGCGGTACCCCACTAGTTACAGCCTGCCAACCTAAAAATGACCCATTTATTCCTTCTGAAAATCCAAATACACCACACCCACTGGTTTCCCCTTATCTATTATGCTACTTACAACCTCAAAAGTATTTGTTTAATTTCATGCCATTTTCTTATTCCCCATTATAATTTCTCCTGTTTCAGCCTGTAAGGGACCCACATTTACTTTCGCTTATCTTTTCATTTTTACATACCTATAGAAGCTTTTACTGTCTGTTTTTATGTCTCTTGCTAGTTTACTCTCAAATTTTATTTTCCCTTTATCAATTTCTTGGTCCTCCTTTGCTGAATTCTAAAATCCTCCCAATCAGCTTACTACTCTTTTTGGCAGCATTATCAGCCTCTTCCTTGCATCTAATACTATCTTTAACTTCTCTTGTTAGCCACAGTTGGACCACTTTTTCTGTGGAGTTTTTGTGCCTTAAAGGAATGTATATTTATTGTAAACGATGTATTAATTCTTTAAATGCTGGCCATTGCTCGCCACTGTCATACCTTTTAATGTAGTTTCCCAATCTACCTTAGCCAACTTGCCCCTCATACCGACGTAGTTTGCTTTGTTTAGATTTAAGACCCTAATTTTGGATTTAACTAAATCACTTTCAAACTCAGTATAAAATTCTATCATATTATGATCACTCTTCCCTAAAGGCCCCTTTACTACAAGGTTATTAACTAACCCTTTCTCATTGTACAACACTAGATCTAAAATAACCTGTTCCCTAGTTGGTTCCTCAACATACTGATCTAGAAAACTATCTTACATACATTCCATGAATTCGTCCTCCACACTATTACTACAAATTTGGTTTGCCCGGTCTATATGTAGATTAAAGTCCCCCATGATTACTGTATTATTCTTGTTACATGCGCCTCTAATTTCCTGATTTATACTCTGCCCTACATTACAACTACTGTTTGGGGCCTATAAACAACTCCCACCAATGTTTTCTGCTCCTTGCTGTTTCTTAGCTCCACCCAAACTGATTCTACTTCTTGATTTTTGGAGCTAAGCTCCTTTCTCTTTACTGTCTTTATCTCATCCTTTATTATCAGGGCTACCCCTCCTCCTTTTACATTTTGCCTCTCTCTTCTAAAAGTTAAGTATCCTGGAATATTTAGTTCCCAACCTTGGCCACTTTGCAACCACGTCTCCGTAATGGCTATTCGATCAAACCTGTTCATTTCTATTTGTTCTATTAATTCATCTATTTTGTTATGAATACTTTGCGTATTCAGGTATAGAGCCTTTAGCTTAGACTTATTTCCCTTTTTCTCTGATGTCACCTTAGTCACTGATGCCCTATTACCTTTGTTACTCTCTCTGTCCCTTCCTGACCCACTCTGCTTATTTTTACCCCAAAACTCTGCTCTGCTCCAGAGCCTTGACATTTCTCTCACTGCTTTTAAATTTACTCTTTCCTGAATCCTCCTGCCCCACCACCCCTTCATTGGTTTAAAGCCGTCGGCTGCCCTAGTTATTCGGTTCGCCAGGACACTGGTTTAAGTGGAGCCCATCCCAATGGAACAGCTTCCTCTTTCCCCAGTACTGGTGCCAGTGCCCCAGGAACCTAAACCCCTTCTTCCCACACCACTCTTTGAGCCACGCATTTAAATCTCTGATCTGTTTGTCCCTATGCCAATTATCGTGTGGCTCAGGTAACAATCCAGAGATTATTACCTTTGAGGTTCTGCTTTTTAATTTGGATCGTAGCTCCTCAAACTCCCTCAGCAGAACCTCATTCCTAGTTCTGCCTATGTTGTTGGTTCCTAGGTGGACCACGACAACTGGATCCTCCCCCTCCCTCTCCAAGTTTTTCTCCAGCCGCGAGGAGATGTCTTTAACCCTGGCACCGGGCAGGCAACACAACCTTTGGAACTCTTGGTCACGGCTGCAGAGAACAGTATCTATCCCCCTGACTATACTGTCCCCTACCACAACTACATTCCCTTTCACTCCCCCCACTTGAATGGTCTCCTGCACCATGCTGCCATGGTCAGCCTGCTCATCCATCCTGCAGGCTTTTCCCTCATCCACACAGGTAGCAAGAACCTCAGACCTGTTGGACAAGGGCAAAGGCTGAGGCTCCTCCAGCACTGCACCTGGGGTCCCCTTACCTGCCTGAGTTGCAGTCACACCCTCCTGTCCCTGACCACTAACCAGACCTGTACCACTACCTAACCTAAGGGGTGTGACTGCCTCCTGGATCAAAGTGTCCCAGTAACTCTCCCCATCCCTGATGCCCCGCAATGTCTGCACCTCAGACTTCAGCTCAAAAACTCTGAGCTGAAGTTCCTCAAGATGCAGGTACTTACTGCAAACGTGGTTGTCCGAGATCACAATGCTCTCCACAAACTCCCACATGCTGCAGTTGCGGCACACCACCTGCACTGCCATCCCTATATGAACTTGATTTATTTAAATATAAATATAATTAAATTTGTAATTAGGTAATGTGGCGAAATAAAATTAATTAAATCCGCACATTAGTCTGTAAATGGTAAAATAGCCAAGCAGTTTATTTAAAATACAAGAACACAAAATTATTCAACAGTACAATACAAACAGTCCGCGGAGGTACCTATGGGCTGATCAGGGAGACAGCGTAGAGCCCCGCAACTCGTTCCTGGCTGACTCCTCGATTGTCTTCGGTCTCCGGTATTTAAGCTTACAAACCACAATGATTCATACTTTCGCGTGACATCACATGTTTTCGCGTCACTTGTTATTCAAGTTATTTCTTGCCACATTCTCCTAACAGTCTAGCTGGTGGTTGAACCATCAGTTGCCCACTTGGTGACTTCCCTAATCCCCAACGGCTAGTTTCCTTTTGACCTATTATTGTCAAGTCGCTACCTCTTTTCCGTGTCTCAGCACGTTGTCTGTCTTTATCCTTTTTTTTGTGGTTGCGTGCTGAGCTGTGTGCAAAGCCTATAACTTACTGTTGCCAGGCAAAGATGCCTTGACCATTTATTCTTACCCATAATGCTATGCTTCTACTAAGTGTGATTTCTAAAAATCCACTTCAGGTAACTTAGCTTACAGTGTAGTTTCCTGACTACTTACTTGATCTAGATTAGGTTAAGGGTACTGAAATTAAATATCTACCTGTAACACAAAGCGCTACAAGTACGGGAGCACGGTGGCATAGTGGTTAGCACTGTTGCCTCACAGCGCCAGAGACCCGGGTTTGAATCCGGCCTCGGGTGACTGTCTGTGTGGAGTTTGCACATTCTCCCCGTGTTTGCGTGGGTTTCCTCCGGGTGCTCCGGTTTCCTCCCACAGTCCAAAGATGTGCGGGTTAGGTTGATTGGCTATGATAAATTGACCCTTAGTGTTAGGGGGATTAAATACGTGGGGTTACGGGGATAGGGTGGGATATGTGTTGGTGTAGGGGTTACGGGGATCAGGTGGGATATGTGTCGGTGCAGGCTCGATGAGCTGAAATGGCCTCTGTCTGCACTGTGGGGTTTCTGTGATTCTGTGAAGTAGTGTATGCAAAAAGCAACAACTCCTTCCCTCTCCTCCAAATTCCCACGCTTTCCAAATTCCCAAACAAAGCACTCTGTTCAAGTCCACTCCGTTTAATCCCGCTCTGTGCAGACCGCTCTCTGCTCACTGAGCGCACTGGATACAGCAAAGGCTATGGGCCCTGACAGCATCCCGGCTGTAGTGCTGAAGACTTGTGCTCCAGGACTAGCTGCGCCTCTAGCCAAGTTGTTCCAGTACAGCTACAACACTGGCATCTACCTGGCTATGTGGAAAATTGCCCAGGTTTGTCATGTCCACAAAAAGCAGGGCAAATCCATTCTGGCCAATTACCGCCCCATCAGTCTGTTCTCAATCAACGGCAAAGTGATGGAAGGTGTCGTTGACAGTGCTATCAAGCAGCACTTACTCACCAATAACCTGCTCACTGATGCTCAGTTTGGGTTCCGCCAGGACCACTCGGCTCCAGACCTCATTACAGCCTTGGTCCAAACATGGCTGGAGTCATACCTAGCACAAAGGAAGATGGTTGTGGTGGTTGGAGGTCAATCATCTCTGCTCCAGGCCATCACTGCAGGAGTTCCTCGGGGCAGTGTCCTAGGTCTAACCATCTTCAGCTGCTTCATCAATCATCCCCACCTCCATCATAAGGTGAGAAGTGGGGATGTTCACTGATGATTGCACTGTGATCGGTTCCATTCGCAACTCCTCAGATAATGAAGTAGTCCATGCCCACATGCAGCAAGACCTGGACAACATTCAGGCTTGGGCAAATAAGTGGCAAGTAACATTTTGTGCCACACAAATGCCAGCCAATGACTATCTCCAACAGGAGAGAGTTTAGCCACCACCCCTTGACATTCAACAGCATTACCATCGCCCAATCCCCCACCATCAACATCCTGGGGGTCACCATTGACCAGAAATTTAACTGGACCAGCCACATAAATACAGTAGTTACAAGAGCAGGTCAGAGGCTGGGTATTCTGCAGCGAGTGACTCACCTCCTGACTCCCCAAAGCCTTTCCGCCATCTACAAGGCAGAAGTCAGGAGTGTGATGGAATATTCTCCACTTCCCTGGATGCGTGCAACATCAGCAACACTCGAAGCTCGACAAAATCCAGGATAAAGCAGCCCGCTTGATTGGCACCCCATCCACCACCTTAAACATTCACTCCCTCTACCACCAGCGTACCGTGGCTGCAGTGTGTACCATCTACAAGATGCACTGCAGCAACTCACCAAGACTTCTTCGACAGCACCTCCCAAACCTGTGACCTCTACCACTTAGAAGGACAAGGGCAACAGGCACATGGGCACACCATCACTTCCAAGTTCCCCTCCAAGTCACACACCATCCTGACTTGGAAATATATCGCCATTCCTTCATAGCCGCTGGGTCAAAATCCTGGAACTCCCCTGTCCCCACCCCGCCACCCCCAGCCCCAGCACTGTGGGAGAACCTTCACCTCACAGACTGCAGCGATTCAAGAAGGCGGCTCACCACCACCTTTTTCGAGGGCAATTAGGGATGGGCAATAAATGCTGGCCTTGCCAGCGATGCCCACATCCCATGAACGAATTAAAAAAACATTGCTAATTACAGACCCTATTAAGAGTTCTGCTGCACTATGTTTTGTGTGAATTAATACTGGTCTGTGTTTATTGTGTTTGGTGTCATGGGCATTCCCTCTCCAGGCAGCAGCAACATCCATTCTCTGAGTGGAGAGACTTCCATCACCCTGGGCAACTTGCTGGATGACCAACACTGGCACATGGTTCAAATCGAGCGCTATGGGCAGGATGTTAATTTCACACTCGATGGTCACGTTGAACGTTTGCAGACTAATGGTGATTTCGATCACCTGGATTTGGATTCTGTGGTAAGCCTGTTTTACGTTGGAGCTGCCATGATCTGGCTGATCTCTTCGGAATTGTTGAAAAAAGATTCAACTCAGTTACAAGTTTAAGTTGAATATTTCAACAGTTTCCTGTTACATTTGAGTTTGTCCCTTGTTTGTGTGTTAAATGTTGCATTCCTTGCTTGTATGTCGTTGTGTTGTGTATGTGGGTGAAACTGTTGATAGTGGCATATACTGCTTGTGTACAGCTCACTATGTCACTGCTAACCACCGGTGAGTTTTATATTGATCAATGTGACTTCACTAGAGAAATAGCGAAAACAGTTTTGGTTCTGTCCAATATGACCCAGCTGCAGTTTGATTAATGTTTTATCCTCTGCTGTTTATGGACCCACTCACCCAACAGCTTCTTACTTTCTTTATATTTCACCTTTATTTCAGATTTTCTTTGGTGGGCTGACAACCACTGAGGGACCAGGGCTGGCTGACAAGCCAAACTTCCGGGGCTGTGTGGAGAACATCATGTACAATAACATCAGTGTCATCGACCTGGCGAGAAATGGACATTCACAGACACAGAGCCTGGTATGGAGCTCAGTAAAACCTGTCTGTACAAGTGGGTGTCGGACTCCTCGCACAGATAACCAGCCACCGAGTCCTGAGTCAGTGGTAACTAGCTGAGAAAGAGTAAGCTAACCACAGAGACACAGAGACACACAGAAGATAGGAGCAGGAGTAGGCCATTCGGCCCCTCGAGCCTGCTCCGCCATTCAATGAGATCATGGCTGATCATCCAAACTCAGTACCCTGTCCCTGCCTTCTCTCCATATCCCTTGATCCCTTTAGCCTTAAGAAATATATCCAACTCCTTCTTGAATATATTTAATGAATTGGCCTCTACTGCCTTCTGTGGTAGAGAATTCCACAGGTTCACCACTCTCTGGGTGAAGAAATTCCTCCTCATCTCTGTCCTAAATGGCTTACCCCTTATCCTTAGACTGTGACCCCTGGTTCTGGACTCCCCCACCATCGGGAACATCCTCCCTGCATCTAGTCTGTCTAGTCCTGTTAGAATTTCATAAGTTTCAATGAGATCCCCTCATTCTCCTAAACTCCAGCAAGTATAAGCCCAATTGACCCAATCTCTCCTCATACGTCATTCCTGCCATCCCAGGTATCAGTCTGGTGAATCTTTGTTGCACTCCCTCCATGGCAAGAACATCCTTCCTCAGATAAAGTGACCAAAACTGCACACAATACTCAAGGTGTGGCCTCACCAAGGCCCTGTACAACTGCAGCAAGCGATCCTTGCTCCTGTACTCGAACCCTCTCGCTACGAAGGCCAACATACCATTTGCCTTCTTAACCGCCTGCTGCACCTGCATGCTTACCTTCAGCGAAAATAAATGGTCTTTATGTTGAAGAGGATGAGATGGAAAACAGCTCCCAGCCTGTTGAATGTGGAATCATAGAATGGTTACAGCACGGAAGAAGGCCATTCGGCCCGTCGAGCCCGTGCTGGCTCTCTGCAACAGCACCTTGGCTAGTCCCACTCCCCTGCCCTTTCCCCGTAGCCCTGCAAATTTCTTTCCCTCAGATACTTATCCAACTCCCTTTTGAAAGCAGTGATTGAGTCTGCCTCCACCACCCTTTCAGGCAGTGCATTCCAGATCATAACCACTTGCGTAAAAAAGTTTTTCCTCATGTCGCCTTTGGTTCTTCTGCCAATCACCTTAAATCTGTGTCCTCTGGTTCTCGACCCTTCCGCCAATGGGAACAGTTTCTCTCTATCTACTCTGTCCAGACCCCTCATGATTTTGAACACCTCGATCAAATCTCCTCTCAGCCGTCTCTGCTCCAAGGAGAACAACCCCAGCTTCTCCAGTCTATCCACGTAACTGAAGTCCCTCATTCCTGGAACTAGTATGTTGAGGAACCAACTGGGCAACAGACTATTTTAGATTTAGTATTGTGCAATGAGAAAGGGTTAATTAATAACCTTATAGTAAAGGGGCCTTTAAAGAAGAGTGACCATAATATGATAGAATTTTATATTGAGTTTGAAAGTGACTTAGTTAAATCCGAAACTAGGGTCTTAAATCTAAACAAAGCAAACTACGTAGGTATGAGGGACGAGTTGGCTACGGTAGATTGGGAAACTACATTAAAAGGTATGATGGTAGACAAGCAATGGCGAGCATTTAAAGAATTAATACATAATTTACAACAAATATACATTCCTTTAAAGCACAAAAATCCCACAGGAAACTGTGGCTAACAAGAGAAGTTAAAGATAGTATTAGATCAAAGGAAGAGGCTTATAATGTTGCTAAAAAGAGGAGTAAGCCTGAGGATTGGGAGGATTTTAGAATTCAGCAAAGGAGGACCAAGAAATTGATTATGAAAGGGAAAATAGAATATGAGAGTAAACGAGCGAGAGACATAAAAACAGACTGTAAAAGCTTCTATATGTAAAAAGGAAAAGATTAGCAAAAGTAAATGTGGGTCCCTTACAGGCTGAGACAGGAGAAATTATAATGGGGAATAAGAAAACGGCAGAGAAATTAAACAAATACTTTGGGCTCGATTTTCATTGGGCCGTGGAGTCGGGATTGGAGGCGTGCGGGGGGTTAAATTCCTGAAATTGGGGGTCCCGACCGAATCCCGCCCCCAACCCACCTCCATGCCAGTTTCGAAGGAGGCGGGTACCCACCCTGCACTGGGACCCGCCTACCCGAGGCGGGAAGGGATTAGTGCCAATTAACTGCCTGTTAACAGGCAGTTTTTAGCCTAATCCCTATTTTTAAGCTTGAACTGTGGGATTCCCGACAGCTCCAAACCACGCCAAGTTGGAGGAGTCGGGCTGAAGGGCTTGGAGGGGTCGAGATGTCGGTGTTCAGGTGAGTGATGTGTGCATGAGTGCAAAGATAAGTGTGTTTGGTGTGTCTAAAGTGATTAACTAAGTTTTACATACAATTTCTTACCTTTTCAGCCTTCCTTTAGGTTCGGGGAGTCCCTCATCTCACCGGCACAGAAAGCAGAATGGCTGCGAACTGTCAAAAGTGACAGCCTTCAGCTTTCTGTGCAGGAGAGATTTCTAACTGAGTCTGTGGAGAAGGACTCATGTTAGAAGTAAGACTGTCAGTGTTTGACAGCTTTAAACAGTTTTCAAACGCTGATATTTCATCTGTCAAAACGTCTTGACAGATGAAATTTCAGTCTGTGACGTCACCTGTTGCCGGGTGGCCCTTAATTGGCCTGCTGAGCCCACTGGGCGGGCTCAACAAGGCCAATCAAGTTAAAATCGCGTGGATTGGTGGCATCTCGATGGAGGCGGGACTACAACCCCGAAAATTGTAGTCCCGCCTCCAACCCGACTCCTGAATGAAAATCCAGCCCCTTGTGTCTGTCTTCACGGAAAAATAGTACTGGAGAAATTAATGGGACTGAAAGCTGATAAATCCCCTGGACCTGATGGCCTACATCCTAGGGTTTTGAAAGAGGTGGCTATAGAGATAGTGGATACCCCAACCAGAAACCCTAGATGAACGGAGAGGTCTGCTCGCTGTTGAAAGCACGTGACGCAGCATTTAAATTTGGTGACGCGGCGGCTTACAGTGCAGCTAGGACCAACCTAAAAAAGGGTATCAGGACTGCCAAAAGGAAACAGACACTGCGGATAGAGGATCATTTCCACAACAACTCGGACCCCCGGCGCATGTGGCATGGCATCCAGTCCATCACCGACTACAAGTAAAAACACCAGCCCCCCGGTTAGCGATGCCTCCCTTCCGGAGGAGCTTAACAACTTCTACGCTCGCTTCGACAGGGACAACAGGGAGCCGGCTACCAAAGCTTTGCCACCCCCGGAAGACCAGGTGCTCACTCTGTCGACCTCCGACGTAAGGGGTGTTCTACGCGGAGTGAACACACGAAAGGCTGCTGGACCGGATAGCATCCCTGGACGAGTACTCAAGGAATGTGCTGATCAGCTGGCTGATGTCTTCACCGCCATCTTCAATCTGTCATTGGCCCAGGCAGTAGTCCCTACATGCTTCAAGACCGCTACCATTATTCCTGTGCCAAAACAAACGGCTGTGACGTGCCTGAACGAGTATCGAACTGTCGCACTCACACCCATCATAATGAAGTGTTTCGAGAGACTGGTCCTGGCTCACATTAAAGCCAGTGTTCCCGCCTCTCTTGACCAACACCAGTTTGCCTATCGTGCAAACAGATCAACGGAGGGTGCAATCACAACTGCTCTACACTCTGCACTGAATCACTTAGATGGTAAAGAGACCTACTTCAGAATGCTGTTCATAGACTACAGCTCAGCATTCAACACTCGTCCCCAACAAGCTGGCCACCAAACTCCAAACTCTTGGCCTGAACACTTCCCTCTGTAACTGGACCCTGGACTTCCTAACAAACAGACCCCAGTCTGTCAAATTAGGTAACCACACCTCCCCCCCCCCCCTCCGACCCTGAACACGGGGGCCCCACAAGGATGTGTGCTGAGCCCCCTCCTCTACTCCCTCTTCACCCACGACTGTGTGGCTGTTCATGGTTCCAACACCATCATCAAGTTTGCGGATGACACCACGGTAGTAGGCCAGATCACCAACAACGATGAGTCAGCCTACAGGGAGGAGGTCCAGCATCTCGTGAAGTGGTGCGCCGATAACAACCTGGCCCTTAACATCAAGAAAACCAAAGAAATCATTGTGGACTTCAGGAAGTCTAAAGGCGGAAGTCACACCCCCATCCACATCAATGGGGCTGTGGTGGAAAGGGTGGACAGCTTTAAGTTCCTCGGAGTCCACATCACGGAAGACCTCTCCTGGTCCCTCAACACCTCCTCTCTGGTGAAGAAGGCCCAGCAGCGCCTATATTTCCTAAGGAGGCTGAAGGGATGTAACCTGTCACCCCTGATCCTCTCTAACTTTTACCGCTGCACAATAGAGAGCATCCTGACAAACTGTATCACAGTATGGTATGGCAGCTGTAGCTACTATGACCGGAAAGCCCTGCAGCGGGTAGTCAAAACTGCCCAACGCATTACCGGCACCCGGCTACCAACCATAGAGCACATATACCAGAAACGCTGTTTACGGAGGTCACGGTCCATCATCAAAGACCCTACCCACCCCAGCCACAGTCTGTTCGCCCTCCTGCCATCTGGGAGATGCTACAGATGCATTCGCACCCGTACGACCAGATTTAGGAACAGCTTCTTTCCCAGGGCTGTCATCCTACTGAACTCCACAAATAAACTCTAAAGCCTGCACATCTGCCAATGCACTTTATTATGGTTATGTTTATGTTAATGTATTACAAGCCAAATGTATGTTGAATGTTTAAATGTCTTAATCTAAATGTACACTCTCGGGAGCCGCAAGCCTACATTTCGTTGTACTGCACTTGTGCACTAACAATGACAATAAAAGTTGATTTGATACATTGGATGTCATTTTCCAAAATTCCATAGATTCTGGAAGGGTTCCCGTGGATTGGAAGGTAGCAAATGTAACCCCACTATTTAAGAAAGGAGGGAGAGAGAAAACGGGGAACTACAGACCCGTTAGCTTGACATCAGTAGTAGGGAAAATGCTCAAATCTATTATTAAGGACGTGGTTACAGGGCACTTAGAAAATAATAATAGGATTGGGCCGAGTCAACACGGATTTATGAAAGGGAAATCGTGTTTGACAAATCTGTTCGAGTTTTTTGAGGTTGTAAGTAGCAGAATAGATAAGGGGGAACCAGTGGATGTAGTTTATTTGGATTTTCTGAAGGCATTCGATGAGGTGCCACACGAGGTTATTAAACAAAATTAGGGCTCATGGGATTGGGGGTAATATACTAGCATGGATTGAGGATTGGTTAACGGACAGAAAACAGAGAGTAGGAATAAATGGGTGATTTTCAGGTTGGCAGGCTGTAACTAGTGGGGTACCGCAAGGATCAGTGCTTGGGCCTCAGCTATTCACAATCTACATCAAGGGGCCGAGTGCAATGTACTCAAGTTGCTGACAATACAAAGCTAGGTGGGAAAGTAAGTTGTGAGGAGAACACAAAGAGGCTGCAAGCAGGTTAAGTGAATGGGCAATAAAGTGGCAGATAGACTATAATGTGGAGAAATATGAAGTTAACCACTTTGGTAGAAAAAATAGAAAAGCAGAATATTGTTTAAATGGTGAGAGATTGGGAAATGTTGGTGTTCAGAGGGACCTGGGTGTCCTTGTACACGAATCACTAAAAGTTAACATGCAGGTACAGCAAGCAATTAAGAAAGCAAATGATCTGTTAGCTTTTATTACAAAAAGTTTGGAGTATAAGAGTAAAGAAGTCTTACTGCAATTATACAGGGCCCTGGTGAGACCACACCTGGAGTATTGTGTACAGTTTTGGTCTCCTTACCTAAGGAAGGATATACTTGCCATAGAGGGAGTGCAACGAAGGTTCACCAGACTGGTTCCTGGGATGGGGGGATTGTCCAATGAGGAGAGAGATGGAGTAGACTGGGCCTATATTCTCTAGAGTTTAGAAGAATGAGAGGTGACCTCATTGAAATATACAAAATTCTTACAGGGCTTGACTGGGAGGATGTATCCCTTGGCTGGGGAGTTTAGAACCAAGGGTTGCAATCTCAGAATAAAGGCTTGGCCATTTAGGACTGAGATGAGGAGAAATATCTTCACTCAAAGGGTTGTGAATCTTTGGAATTCTCTGCCCCAGAGGGCTGTGGATGCTGAATCGTTGAGTCTATTCAAGGCTGAGATTGATAGATATTTGGACTCGAGGGCAATCAAGGGATATGGGGATCGGGCGGGAAAGTGGAGATGAGGTAGAAGATTGACCATGATCTTATTGAATGGTGGAGCAGGCTCGAGGGGCCAAATGGCCGACTCCTCCTATTTCTTCTGTTCTTATTATCGGACGGGAAGAGTGTCATGCAGATTCAGTGGGTGATACCACTGGGACAATACGGTTGCAGGAGAGCTTTGAAAAAGTTATGGCTGTATTTGTTGGAGCAGAGATGGTTACGGAAATGTAATCCAAGTATTCTAAGTTTTGAAAGGGTTTGAGTGAGTAAATAGTGAAAAATCATTGCCACTGGCGGGTGAAATGGTAACAAGCGGATCAACTCGGGGTTAACACGAGAGCCATAAAGAGGGAGGGGAGAAGGCGTTTTCCAGAGCTATCAGAATATGGAACGCATCATCACACTGGGCTGCGTCTCCGAGTCAGTCACAGCTTTTCAGGGGAATGAGAGAAACTCTCGGCAAAATATCGGGGACAGAGCAGGAAAGGGGATTAGAGAGCAGATAGCTCTGGTGCGGAGTTCGCTCCAGCACAGGGATGATGGGTTGAATGGCCTGTGTTGTAAATGCTAGGATTCATGAATAAGTTGGATTTGAATAAGTTGGATTTTAAAGGAAGTTTGAGGTGTCAGGGAACGGGTTTGCTGTTCAAACCGAGCTTGTTTTATTGATGTTTGTATTTTTCCATTCCTTTGATCAGGGTGATGTCAGATTTCACTGCCATGAATTTCTCTATAAGGACAAGGCGTTCTATCCCATAACCTTCTTGTCAGCAGACAGCTTTATCCAGGTGCCAGGGCTGCCGATGCAGAACCAGCTGTCCGTGAACTTCAGCTTCCGATCGTTTGACACAAGTGGTCTGCTTCTCTTCAGCAACTTTTCTGAGGGTCTCGGCTGGCTGGAGATGGGTTTAAGCGAAGGGCAGATCAATATAACATTCCAACAGACTGCCAATAAAAGACTGGAGTTTGCTGCAGGTATAACATTCGGGGAAATCCCCACCTTTCACTTTGGGCTGTTTCCCATTTCTGTTCCACTCGCTCACTTGGAAGCCGAGCCTCGATGCTGCACCCAGCCGGTGGAGGGGAACCACCCAAAACTGCTCCTGCTGAATTTTTAGTTAAAATGGTGATGTGTGGAAAAGCAAAGTGAGCTGCCCAGTGACACCTGCTGGAAAGTGCGTGTGTACACCAGTGTGTTTTTTGCATGTGCGCACATACATGAGTAGCGGGCTGAGTTCTCGGGCAGTGTAGGCGCTTGAGGGGAGGAGGGACGGAATAGGGGACGTTTATGGAAACAAAATTGTTGTTTTCTATTACCTCAGCTGGTTGATTAGATACATTTTTAGTTAAAATGGTGATGTGTGGAAAAGCAAAGTGAGCTGCAGTTTGTGGATTGGGTGGGGTCTCTCAGTTACTCATGGACTGACCTTCAGCACCAGCTCTCTCTCTCTCTGCCCTGCCAGGATATAATCTGACTGATGGACACTGGCATTCTGTTCAACTGGTGGCCCGAATGGATTCTGTGGTTGTTGTCATTGATGAGAGGGAGGATGCGCCAGTGCGGATTAACCACGCTCTGCGAGTGCAGACAGGCGATCGCTACTACTTTGGAGGTGGGTGTCAGAGTCTTTTATCAATTTCTTGCCTCCTGTGCTGCCTCTCTGTGATATCATAGAATCATTGAATGGTTACAGCGCAGAAGGAGGCCATTCGGCCCGTCGAGCCCGTGCCGGCTCTCTACAAGAGCACTTTAGCTAGTCCCACTCCCCCGCCCTTTCCCCGTAGCCCTGCAATTTGTTTTCCTTCAGGTACTTATCCAATTCCCATTTGAAAGCCACGATTGAATCTGCCTCCACCACCCTTTCAGGCAGTGCATTCCAGATCATAACCACTCGCTGCATAAAAAAGTTTTTTCTTATGTCGCCTTTGGTTCTTCTGCCAATCACCTTAAATCTGAGTCCTCTGGTTCTTGACCCTTCCACCAATGGGAACAGTTTCTCTCTATCTACTCTGTCTAGACCCCCCATGATTTTGAACACCTCTATCAAATCTCCTCTCAATCTTCTCAGCTCCGAGGAGAACAACCCCAGCTTCTCCAGTCTATCCACGTAACTGAAGTCCCTCATCCCTGGAATCATTCTCGTAAATCTTTTCTGCACCCTCTCTAAGGCCTTCACATCCTTCCTAAAGTGCGGTGCCCAGAATTGGACACAATACTCCAGTTGAGGCCGAACCCGTGATTAATAAAGGTTCATCATAACTTCCTTGCTTTTATACTCTATTCCTCTATTTGTGAAGCCCAAGATCCTGTATGCTTTTTTAACCACTTTCTCAACCTGCCCTGCCACCTTCAATGATTTGTGCACACATACCCCCAGGTCTCTCTGTTCATGCACCCCCTTTAGGATTGTACCCTTTAGTTTATATTGCCTCTCCTCATTCTTCCTACCAGAATGTATCACTTTGCACTTTTCTGTGTTAAATTTCATCTGCCACGTGTCCGCCCATTTCACCAGCCTGTCTATGTCCTCTTGAAGTCTATCACTATCCTCCTCACTGTTCACTATACTTCCAAGTTTTGTGTCAGGTATTGGGAGCCAAGGTATTATGTTCAATATTAACAAATGTCAGCACGAACACAACCTGAATGTTACATAGAATTACTTACAAATTGCAACATGGAAACTGACCATTTGGCCCAACCAGTTGGTGCTGGTGCTTGTCCTCCACGAGCAGTATCCCAATCCCTGTTCCCAGTTCCCTTTATCCCACTTCTCTTCACCCATCTATCTAACCTATTCTTCAATGTTAAATGCTTCAATCAGTAACTCCAGAAGTGAATTTCACAAACTAAATGCTCTGTGAAGAAAAGTTTCTTCTCTCTCATAAGCCTATTAAATTTAATCTTATCTCACTGTCCCCTCGTTCTAGACCCTCAATCACTGGAAACAGCCTGTTTCTATCTACTCTGTCCCCTCGTTCTAGACCCTCAATCACTGGAAACAGCCTGTTTCTATCTACTCGGTCCCCTCGTTCTAGACCCTCAATCACTGGAAACAGCCTGTTTCTATCTACTCGGTCCCCTCGTTCTAGACCCTCAATCACTGGAAACAGCCTGTTTCTATCTACTCTGTCCCCTCGTTCTAGACCCTCAATCACTGGAAACAGCCTGTTTCTATCTGTTCGGTCCCCTCGTTCTAGACCCTCAATCACTGGAAACAGCCTGTTTCTATCTGTTCGGTCCCCTCGTTCTAGACCCTCAATCACTGGAAACAGCCTGTTTCTATCTACTCTGTCCCCTCGTTCTAGACCCTCAATCACTGGAAACAGCCTGTTTCTATCTGTTCGGTCCCCTCGTTCTAGACCCTCAATCACTGGAAACAGCCTGTTTCTATCTACTCGGTCCCCTCGTTCTAGACCCTCAATCACTGGAAACAGCCTGTTTCTATCTACTCTGTCCCCTCGTTCTAGACCCTCAATCACTGGAAACAGCCTGTTTCTATCTACTCTGTCCCCTCGTTCTAGACCCTCAATCACTGGAAACAGCCTGTTTCTATCTACTCTGTCCCATCGTTCTAGACCCTCAATCACTGGAAACAGCCTGTTTCTATCTACTCTGTCCCCTCGTTCTAGACCCTCAATCACTGGAAACAGCCTGTTTCTATCTGTTCGGTCCCATCGTTCTAGACCCTCAATCACTGGAAACAGCCTGTTTCTATCTACTCTGTCCCCTCGTTCTAGACCCTCAATCACTGGAAACAGCCTGTTTCTATCTACTCGGTCCCCTCGTTCTAGACCCTCAATCACTGGAAACAGCCTGTTTCTATCTACTTGGTCCCCTCGTTCTAGACCCTCAATCACTGGAAACAGCCTGTTTCTATCTACTCGGTCCCCTCGTTCTAGACCCTCAATCACTGGAAACAGCCTGTTTCTATCTACTCGGTCCCCTCGTTCTAGACCCTCAATCACTGGAAACAGCCTGTTTCTATCTACTCGGTCCCCTCGTTCTAGACCCTCAATCACTGGAAACAGCCTGTTTCTATCTACTCGGTCCCCTCGTTCTAGACCCTCAATCACTGGAAACAGCCTGTTTCTATCTACTCTGTCCCCTCGTTCTAGACCCTCAATCACTGGAAACAGCCTGTTTCTATCTACTCTGTCCCCTCGTTCTAGACCCTCAATCACTGGGAACAGCCTGTTTCTATCTACTCGGTCCCCTCGTTCTAGACCCTCAATCACTGGAAACAGCCTGTTTCTATCTGTTTGGTCCCCTCGTTCTAGACCCTCAATCACTGGAAACAGCCTGTTTCTATCTACTCGGTCCCCTCGTTCTAGACCCTCAATCACTGGAAACAGCCTGTTTCTATCTACTCGGTCCCCTCGTTCTAGACCCTCAATCACTGGAAACAGCCTGTTTCTATCTACTCTGTCCCCTCGTTCTAGACCCTCAATCACTGGAAACAGCCTGTTTCTATCTACTCGGTCCCCTCGTTCTAGACCCTCAATCACTGGAAACAGCCTGTTTCTATCTGTTCGGTCCCCTCGTTCTAGACCCTCAATCACTGGAAACAGCCTGTTTCTATCTACTCTGTCCCCTCGTTCTAGACCCTCAATCACTGGAAACAGCCTGTTTCTATCTACTCGGTCCCCTCGTTCTAGACCCTCAATCACTGGAAACAGCCTGTTTCTATCTGTTCGGTCCCCTCGTTCTAGACCCTCAATCACTGGAAACAGCCTGTTTCTATCTACTCTGTCCCCTCGTTCTAGACCCTCAATCACTGGAAACAGCCTGTTTCTATCTACTCTGTCCCCTCGTTCTAGACCCTCAATCACTGGAAACAGCCTGTTTCTATCTGTTCGGTCCCCTCGTTCTAGACCCTCAATCACTGGAAACAGCCTGTTTCTATCTACTCTGTCCCCTCGTTCTAGACCCTCAATCACTGGAAACAGCCTGTTTCTATCTACTCTGTCCCCTCGTTCTAGACCCTCAATCACTGGAAACAGCCTGTTTCTATCTACTCTGTCCCCTCGTTCTAGACCCTCAATCACTGGAAACAGCCTGTTTCTATCTACTCGGTCCCCTCGTTCTAGACCCTCAATCACTGGAAACAGCCTGTTTCTATCTACTCGGTCCCCTCGTTCTAGACCCTCAATCACTGGAAACAGCCTGTTTCTATCTACTCGGTCCCCTCGTTCTAGACCCGCAATCACTGGAAACAGCCTGTTTCTATCTACTCTGTCCCCTCGTTCTAGACCCTCAATCACTGGAAACAGCCTGTTTCTATCTGTTCGGTCCCCTCGTTCTAGACCCTCAATCACTGGAAACAGCCTGTTTCTATCTGTTCGGTCCCCTCGTTCTAGACCCTCAATCACTGGAAACAGCCTGTTTCTATCTACTCGGTCCCCTCGTTCTAGACCCTCAATCACTGGAAACAGCCTGTTTCTATCTACTCTGTCCCCTCGTTCTAGACCCTCAATCACTGGAAACAGCCTGTTTCTATCTACTCGGTCCCCTCGTTCTAGACCCTCAATCACTGGAAACAGCCTGTTTCTATCTGTTCGGTCCCCTCGTTCTAGACCCTCAATCACTGGAAACAGCCTGTTTCTATCTACTCTGTCCCCTCGTTCTAGACCCTCAATCACTGGAAACAGCCTGTTTCTATCTACTCGGTCCCCTCGTTCTAGACCCTCAATCACTGGAAACAGCCTGTTTCTATCTACTCTGTCCCATCGTTCTAGACCCTCAATCACTGGAAACAGCCTGTTTCTATCTACTCGGTCCCCTCGTTCTAGACCCTCAATCACTGGAAACAGCCTGTTTCTATCTGTTCGGTCCCCTCGTTCTAGACCCTCAATCACTGGAAACAGCCTGTTTCTATCTACTCTGTCCCCTCGTTCTAGACCCTCAATCACTGGAAACAGCCTGTTTCTATCTACTCTGTCCCCTCATTCTAGACCCTCAATCACTGGAAACAGCCTGTTTCTATCTGTTCGGTCCCCTCGTTCTAGACCCTCAATCACTGGAAACAGCCTGTTTCTATCTACTCGGTCCCCTCGTTCTAGACCCTCAATCACTGGAAACAGCCTGTTTCTATCTACTCGGTCCCCTCGTTCTAGACCCTCAATCACTGGAAACAGCCTGTTTCTATCTACTCTGTCCCCTCGTTCTAGACCCTCAATCACTGGAAACAGCCTGTTTCTATCTACTCGGTCCCCTCGTTCTAGACCCTCAATCACTGGAAACAGCCTGTTTCTATCTGTTCGGTCCCCTCGTTCTAGACCCTCAATCACTGGAAACAGCCTGTTTCTATCTACTCGGTCCCCTCGTTCTAGACCCTCAATCACTGGAAACAGCCTGTTTCTATCTACTCGGTCCCCTCGTTCTAGACCCTCAATCACTGGAAACAGCCTGTTTCTATCTACTCGGTCCCATCGTTCTAGACCCTCAATCACTGGAAACAGCCTGTTTCTATCTACTCTGTCCCCTCGTTCTAGACCCTCAATCACTGGAAACAGCCTGTTTCTATCTGTTCGGTCCCCTCGTTCTAGACCCTCAATCACTGGAAACAGCCTGTTTCTATCTACTTGGTCCCCTCGTTCTAGACCCTCAATCACTGGAAACAGCCTGTTTCTATCTACTCGGTCCCATCGTTCTAGACCCTCAATCACTGGAAACAGCCTGTTTCTATCTACTTGGTCCCCTCGTTCTAGACCCGCAATCACTGGAAACAGCCTGTTTCTATCTACTCTGTCCCCTCGTTCTAGACCCTCAATCACTGGAAACAGCCTGTTTCTATCTGTTCGGTCCCCTCGTTCTAGACCCTCAATCACTGGAAACAGCCTGTTTCTATCTGTTCGGTCCCCTCGTTCTAGACCCTCAATCACTGGAAACAGCCTGTTTCTATCTACTCTGTCCCATCGTTCTAGACCCTCAATCACTGGAAACAGCCTGTTTCTATCTACTCGGTCCCCTCGTTCTAGACCCTCAATCACTGGAAACAGCCTGTTTCTATCTACTCTGTCCCCTCGTTCTAGACCCTCAATCACTGGAAACAGCCTGTTTCTATCTACTCTGTCCCCTCGTTCTAGACCCTCAATCACTGGAAACAGCCTGTTTCTATCTGTTCGGTCCCCTCGTTCTAGACCCTCAATCACTGGAAACAGCCTGTTTCTATCTACTCTGTCCCCTCGTTCTAGACCCTCAATCACTGGAAACAGCCTGTTTCGATCTACTCGGTCCCCTCGTTCTAGACCCTCAATCACTGGAAACAGCCTGTTTCTATCTGTTCGGTCCCCTCGTTCTAGACCCTCAATCACTGGAAACAGCCTGTTTCTATCTGTTCGGTCCCATCCCTTCATCATTTTAAACATCTCCATCAAATCACCCCATAATCTCCTCTTGTAATAAAAACAGTCTGAATTTTCCAAGTCTTTCTTCATATTTCCTCACACCAGGTGGCCTCCTGGTGAATCTGCACTGTTCCCTCTCTAAAGCCTCAACCGGGGATAAGGACAGAATCCATTTGGTTAGAGTTGAGGAACAAAAAGGGTCTGATCAGGCTATTGGGGGTATTCTACAGGCCTCCAAATAGTGAGAGGGAGGTAGAGGAGCAAATCTGCAGGGAAATCGCAGAGATATGCAAGAGCTATAGAGTGGTGATATTGGGGGACTTTAATTACCCAAATATCGATTGGGATAATGCAAGGGTAAAGGGAAAGGAGGGGGAGGAATTTCTGAACCAATATGTTCTTGGCTCAACTAGGAAGGAGGCATTGCTGGATCTGGTGCTGGGGAATGAGGTGGGCCAGGTCGACCAAGTGTCTGTGGGAGAACACTTGGGGACGAGAGATCATCGTATCATAAGATTTAGATTAGCAATGGAGAGGAGCAAGGCACAATCTAGAGTGGAACTTCTAAACTGGAATAGGGCTAACTTCAATGGGATGCGAAGTATCTAGCCAGGGTAAAGTGGAACCAAAGACTGACAGGAAAATCTGTAACGGAACAATGGGAGATCTTTAAGGAGGAGATGTTCCAAGTACAGGCTAGGTACATTCCAACAAGAGGAAAGTGTAAGGGAACCAAAGCAAGGGCTCCTTGGATGACGAGGGAGACAGAGAAAATGATGAAACAGAAAAAAGAGGGTGTATGATGCATGTCAGGTGAATTCTTCAAGGGAGAACCAGACCAAATACAATAAGTTGAGAGGGGAAGTGAAGATGAAAATAAGATTGGCAATGAGAGAATATGAGAGTAGAATTGCGGTTAACATAAAGGGGAACCCAAAAATCTTCTACCGGCATGTAAACAGTAAGCGGGTAGTAAGAGGCGGGTTGGGGCCTATTAGAGACAAAGAAGGTGATATATGCTTAGAGGCACAGGGCAAGGCTAGAATACTCAATGAGTCCTTTGTATCAGTGTTTACTAAGGAGGTGGATGCTGACAAAATATCGGTAGCAGTGGAAAAGGTTGAAGCCATGGAAGGGGTGAAAATTGATAGGATGTACTAGAAAGGCTGGGTGTGCTTATAGTGGATAAGTCGCCTGGTCCAGCTGGCTTGTATCCCAGATTGTTAAGGGAATTGGGGGAGGAGATAGCGGAAGGGCTTGCCATAATTTTCCAATCTTCCCTAGATGCAGGGGAGGTGCCTGAGGATTGGAAAGTGGCAAATGTGACCCCATTGTTCAAGAAAGGGTGCAAGGACAATCCTAGTAACTACAAGTCAGTCAGTTTAACATCTGTGGTGGGTAAAGTTTTAGAAACAATAATCAAGGAAAAAATGAACAGGTACTTGGAGAGGTTTAAGCTAATTAAGGAGAGCCAACATGGATTTGTCAAAGGCAGATCGTGTTTGACTAATCTAATTGAATTTTTTGATGAAGTAACAGAGAGGATTGATGAAGGGAATGCAATGGGTGTTGTCTACATGGATTTTCGGAAGGCGTTTGACAAAGTACCACATAGAAGGCTGGTTAACAAAATTGAGGCTCATGGAATAGGTGGGTCAGTGGCAGCTTGGATAAGGAATTGGCTTAAGGACAGAAAACAGCAAGTTGTGGTAAATGGCTGTTTTTCAGACTGGCAGATGGTAGACAGTGGTGTTTCCCAAGGGTCAGTGCTGGGTCCACTACTTTTTTTGATATATATAAATGACCTGGATATTCGAATACACAGTAGAATTTCTAAATTTGCTGATGACACCAAACTTGGGGGTGTGGCAAACATTGAGGATGATACCAATCGACTGCAACAGGCTAGCAGAATGGGCAGACAAGTGGCAGATGGAATTTAATGCAGAGAAGTGTGAAGTGTTGCATTTTGGCAGAAGGAACAGGCCGAATGGCCTCCTTCAGTGCCGTTATGACTCTATGAGGGAGAAATTGGGTTGAGGCACCAAAGTGGTGCCAAGTTCGCCTGGACGCTGATTTTTGCGCAGCGTTCGGAACATTAACAAACTTCAGAAATTCAGTTTCAGTGCCCCTAGAGGGAGACGGGGCGAGGCTCGAGGCGCTCCACGTCCCTCTTGGGGCGCTGAAACTGAATATCGCAGCGCAACGTGCCGCAGCGCCACACGCTGCGGCACGGCACGCTGCGGTACTGCAGGCCTTCCTCCCATTGTTAAGGGGGAGGGGCCTGCACCAGCGCGATCCCCAATCGCAAGTGCCGGCAAAAGAGCCCGGCACCGAGGAGAAGTGCCGGGCTCTCGGGAAACAGCCAGCAATGCCGCGGGGGGGCGGGATCAGGAGGCCGGGGACGGACGTGCTTGCAGGCGGCCGCCGAAAAAGGCGGCCGCCCCGCACCTCCACCTTAACTTGCGCCACTGCCGGCACAGCAAGGCCCCGTGAACCGGGCGCGGGTAGCGAATGGCGCTACAGTGGCGTTTGCTACCAAATATCGCGATCGGGGCGCTAATGGGGCGCTGCGCACACCGATGACGTCATTGGCGGCGCAGCGCAACAGGCTAACGCCACCATTAGCGCCCCCGCTGAATATCGCGGGAGGTGCGGCTAGTGGCGCTACAGCCACTGACTGCCCTCTTTAGGCGCTAATAGTTGGCGCTACATACCCAATTTCTCCCCCTGTGAGTCTATGACTCCTTCCTATAATGTGGACCCAAAATGGCACACAGTCTCCAACTGTGGTCTTACTGAGGTTTATATAGATTCTCCATTAACATATTCCATTCCTCTTGCCATAAAAGCCAGTGTCCAATTAGTTTTTTTATGGCATCCACTTGAGATGGTGCTTTTAGTGTCTTGTGAACCTGACCCCCAATTCCCTCTGCTCACCACATCACCCAGCCTTCCCCCATTCAGAGTATAATTAAGAAAGAAAGACTTACATTTCTTTAGCGCCTTTCATGACCACCGATCGTCTCAAAGCACTTTACAGCCAATGAAGTACTTTTGAAGTGTAGTCACTGTTGTAATGTGGGAAACATGGCAGCTAATTTGCACACAGCAAGCTCCTATAAACAGCAATGTGATAATGACCAGATCATCTGTTTTTGTTATGTTGATTGAGGGATAAATATTGGCCAGGACACTGGGGTAACTCCCTTGCTCTTCTTCGAAATAGTGCCATGGGATCTTTTACATCCACCTGCAAGAGTGGACGGGGCCTCGGTTTAAGGTCTCATCTGAAAGACGGCACCTCCGACAGTGCAGCACTCCCTCAGCACTGCACTAGAGTGTCAGCCTAGACTTATGTGCTCAAGTCCCTGGAGTGGGACTTGAACCCACGACCTTCTGACTCAGAGGCAAGTGTGCTTCTCACTGAGTCACAGCTGACATTACTACTTTTTATTATAACCAAATTACTACTTTTTTATAACCAAAATGTACCACCTCACACTTACTGACATTAAATTCCACCAGCCACATTTTTCCCGTTCCCCAATATCCTCTCGTAGCTCCATTGGTGCTCAGAATTAGTTACTCTGCCTCCTATTTTATCATCTGCAAATTTCAACACCTTTCCCTCTAACCCTGTATCCAAATCATTGATATACACAGTGAATAGAAGTGGCCCCAGAACTGAACCCTGTGGGACACCACTACCCACTTCCAACCACTCCGAGAAACCGCCATAATTCTAACCTGTTTTAATCCAATTTTCTATCCTCCCCCTAATTGCACCCCCTTAATCTTCTCCATTAGTGTCCTGTGAGGTTTTTTGTCAAAGACTTTCTGCAGTACATCACATCCACCACATTTCCCCATCACCATACCTGTCACCTCCTCAGATTTATTAAGCATGATCTTCCTTTCTGAAATCTATTTTCACTTCCTTTAGATATTTAGTAATTTAATCTTCCATTAAAGATTCTTCTTTCTCTACCCCCGATATTAAACTAACTGCCTGTCATTCCCTGGATTAGTTTAGCGAATAACATTATCCGCTCTCCAATCCTTCGGCACACACCCACTCAATATCCATTCTCTGCTAATTCTTTCCCCATTTCCCTCCGTACCCTTGGATGTTTCCTTTACCGTAACTAATTTCTCAAATACTTTATTTATTATAATATTTCTCATCTTGTTTTTAAATAATTCAGGATTTACCTGTGCAGTATCCTTCCCTTCTGCAAACACTGAAATGAAATCCCTGTTAAATATCCCACCAATTCCCATTTATTCTCTCCTCACACACCATTCCCACCTCACATTTAACAATTTGCTTTTTACTGATATAGTTGCAGAATACTTTACTGTTTTAATATTTTTGAGACACTCTCCTCATTCTCCCTCCTCACTTTCCTTATTCCTCTTTATCTCTTCATTTATTTTCTCATTCTCACTAAGGCCTCACAATGCCCCCTTCTTCATTTTAATTTGTTTCTAACCTCATTCTTTATCCATGGCACCAATGATGCTTGACGCAGTCTCCTTTTTTAGTGGTGTGTATTATTCTGCTTTTCAAACAAGCCGTTTGTTGAATATCGAGCTCCTTGCCTGTCACTTTCTGCTCTCAACACCTCACAGGCTGCCCCACAAGCGTGAAGAGGTTGGGTTGTTTTTCGAACGTGAGTGTGTTCCATGGCTGCCTGCAACATATCCATGTCGACAATTACCCAGTGGACCTGGAGCTGGTAAAACGACGCAAACTAGGAAGATATTCAGAGATGCTGTTTAACACGTGTGGGATAACAGACAGGTAGGTGAATCATGGAAATAACGGGAAACAACAGACAGAGTGAGTGACCCTTACCCTGAATAAACAGTGACTCTGTACAGATTTTAAAAATTTGTTTATGGGATGTGGGCGTCGCTGGCAAGGCCAGCATTTATTGCCCATCCCTAATTGCCCTTGAGAAGGTGGGGTGAGCCGCCGCCTTGAATCGCTGCAGTCCGTGTGGTGAAGGTGCTCCCACAGTGCTGTTAGGGAGGGAATTCCAGGATTTTGACCCAGCGATAATGAAGGATCAGCGATATACTTCTAAGTAAGGATGGTGTGTGACTTGGAGGGGAACTTGGAGGTGGTGGTGTTCCCATACGCCTGCTGCCCTTGTCCTTCTACGTGGAAGAGGTCGCGGGTTTGGGAGGTGCTGCCGAAGAAGTCTTGGTGAGTTGCTGCAGTGTATCTTGTAGATGGTACACACTGCAGCCACAGTGCGCCGATGGTGGAGGGAGTGAATGTTTAAGGTGGTGGATGAGGTGCCAATCAAGCGGGCTGCTTTGTCCTGCATGGTGTCGCGCTTCTTGAGTGTTGTTGGAGCTGCACTCATCCAGGCAAGTGGAGAGTATTCCATCACACTCCTGACTTGTGCCTTGTAGATGGTGGAAAGGCTTTGGGGAGTCAGGAGGTGAGACACTTGCCACAGAATACCCAGCCTCTGACCTGCTCTTGTTGCCACAGTATTTATGTGGCTGGTCCAGTTAAGTTTCTGGCCAACGGTGACCCCCAGGATGTTGATGGTGGGGGATTCGGTGATTGTAATGCTGTTAAATGTCAAGGGGCGGTGGTTAGAGTCTCGCTTGTTGGAGATAGTCATTGCCTGGCACTTCTGTGGCGCGAATGTTGCCGCTTATCAGCCCAAGCCTGAACGTCGTCCAGGTCATGTTGCATGTGGGCAAGGACTGCTTCATTATCTGAGGACTTGTGAATGATACTGAACACTGTGCAGTCATCAGCGAACATCCCCATTTCTGACCTTATGTTGGAGGGAAGATCATTGATGAAGCAGCTGAAGATGGTTGGGCCTAGGACACTGCCCTGAGGAACTCCTGCAGCGATGTCCTGGGGCTGTGATGATTGACCTTCAATCACCACAACTATCTTCCTTTGTGCTCGGTATGACTCCAGCCAGTGGAGAGTTTTCCCCCCCGATTCCCATTGACTTCAGTTTTACTAGGGCTCCTTGATGCCACACTCGGTCAAATGCTGCCTTGATGTCAAGGGCAGTCACTCTCACCTCACCTCTGGAATTCAGCTCCTTTGTTCATGTTTGGACCAAGGCTGTAATGAGGTCAGGAGCCGAGTGGTCTTGACGGAACCCAAACTGGGCATCAGTGAGCAGGTGCTGCTTGATAGCACTGTCGATGACACCTTTCATCACTTTGCTGATGATTGAGAGTAGACTGATGGGGCGGTAATTGGTCGGATTGGATTTGTCCTGCTTTTTGTGGACAGGACATACCTGGGCAGTTTTCCACATTGTCAGATAGATGCCAGTGTTGTAGCTGTACTGGAAGAGCTTGGCTAGAGGCGCGGCTAGTTCTGGAGCACAAGTCTTCAGCACGATAGCTGAGATGTTGTCGGGGCCCACAGCCTTTGCTGTATCCAGTGCACTCAGCTGTTTCTTGATATCACGTGAAGTGAATTGAATTGGCTGAAGACTGGCTTCTGTGATGGTGGGGACCTCAGGAGGAGGCTGATATGGATCATCCACTTGGCACTTCTGGCTGAAGATGGTTGCAAACGCTTCAACCTTGTCCTTTGCACTCGTGCTGGGCTCCACCATCATTGAGGATGGGGATATTCATGGAGCCTCCTCCTCCCATTAGTTGTTTAATGGTCCACCACCATTCACGACTGGATGTGGCAGGACTGCAGAGCTTTGATCTGATCCGTTGATTGTGGGATCGCTTAGCCATGTCTATAGCATGCTGCTTCCACTTTTTAGCATTCATGTAGTCCTGTGTTGCAGCTTCCCCAGGTTGGCACCTCATTTTTAGGTTTGCCTGGTGCTGCTCCTGTACACTCCTTATTGAACCAGGGTTGGTCCCCTGGCTTGATGGTAATGGTAGAGTGAGGGATATGCCGGGCCATGATGTTACACATTGTGGTGGAATACAATTCTGCTTCTGCTGCTGGTCCACAGCGCCTCATGGATGCCCAGTTTTGAGCTGCTAGATCTTTTCTGAATCTATCCCATTTAGCACGGTGATAGTGTCATACAACACGATGGACGGTGTCCTCAGTGTGAGGATGGGACTTCGTCTCCACAATGACTGTGCGGTGGTCACTGCTACAAATACTGTGATGGACAGATGCATCTGTGACAGGTAGGTTGGTGAGGACGAGGTCAAGCAGGTTTTCCCCCTCGTGTTGGTTCTCTCACCACCTGTCGCAGGCCCAGACTGGCAGTTATGTCCTTCAGGACTCGGCCAGCTCGGTCAGTAGTGGTGCTACCGAGCCACTCTTGGTGATGGACATTGAAGTCCCCCACCCAGAGTACATTCTGTGCCCTTGCTACTCTCAGTGCTTCTTCCAAGTGGTGTTCAACATGGAGGAGTACTGATTCATCAGCTGAGGGAGGGCGGTAGGTGGTAATCAGCAGGAGGTTTCCTTGCCCGTGCTTGACCTGAAGCCATGAGACTTCATGGGGTCCGGAGTCAATGTTGAGGACTCCCAGGGCCACTCCCTCCCGACTGTATACCACTGTGCCGCCACCCCTGGTGGGTCTGTCCTGCCGGTGGGACAGGACATGCCCAGGGATGGTGATGGAGGAGTTTGGGACATTGGCTGAAAGGTATGATTCTGTGAGTATGACTATGTCAGGCTGTTACTTGACCAGTCTGTGGGACAGCTCTCCCAATTTTGGCACAAGTCCCAGATGTTGGTGAGGAGGACTTTGCAGGGTCGACTGGGCTGGGTGTGCCATTGCCGTGTCTGTAGCCGGTGCCGAGGTCGATGCTGGGTGGTCCGTCCAGTTTCATTCTTATTATTGTGTTTCGTAGCGGTTAGTTACAACTGAGTGGCAGTTAAGTGTCAAACACATTGCTGTGGGCCTGGAGTCACATATAGGCCAGACCAGGTAAGGACGGCAGATTTCCTTCCCTAAAGGACATTAGTGAACCAGATGGGTTTTTACGACAATCCAATAGTTTCATGGTTACCATTACTGATACTAGCTTTTTATTCCAGATTTATTTAATTAACTGAATTTAAATTCCCCAGCTGCCGTGGTGGGATGTGAACTCACAGACTCTGGATTACCAGCAACAATGACATTACCCTGAATAAACAGTGACTCTGTACACTTACAGTGAGTGACCCTTACCCTGAATAAACAGTGACTCTGTACAGTTACACAGTGAGTGACCCTTACCCTGAATAAACAGTGACTCTGTACAGTTACACAGTGAGTGACCCTTACCCTGAATAAACAGTGACTCTGTACAGTTACACAGTGAGTGACCCGTACCCTGAATAAACAGTGACTCTGTACAGTTACACAGTGAGTGACCCTTACCCTGAATAAACAGTAACTCTGTACAGTTACAGTGAGTGACCCTTACCCTGAATAAACAGTAACTCTGTACAGTTACAGTGAGTGACCCTTACCCTGAATAAACAGTAACTCTGTACAGTTACAGTGAGTGACCCTTACCCTGAATAAACAGTGACTCTGTACAGTTACACAGTGAGTGACCCTTACCCTGAATAAACAGTGACTCTGTACAGTTACAGTGAGTGACCCTTACCCTGAATAAACAGTGACTCTGTACAGTTACAGTGAGTGACCCTTACCCTGAATAAACAGTAACTCTGTACAGTTACACAGTGAGTGACCCTTACCCTGAATAAACAGTAACTCTGTACAGTTACAGTGAGTGACCCTTACCCTGAATAAACAGTAACTCTGTACAGTTACAGTGAGTGACCCTTACCCTGAATAAACAGTGACTCTGTACAGTTACACAGTGAGTGACCCTTACCCTGAATAAACAGTGACTCTGTACAGTTACAGTGAGTGACCCTTACCCTGAATAAACAGTGACTCTGTACAGTTACACAGTGAGCGACCCTTACCCTGAATAAACAGTGACTCTGTACAGTTACACAGTGAGTGACCCTTACCCTGAATAAACAGTGACTCTGTACAGTTACACAGTGAGTGACCCTTACCCTGAATAAACAGTGACTCTGTACAGTTACAGTGAGTGACCCTTACCCTGAATAAACAGTGACTCTGTACAGTTACACAGTGAGTGACCCTTACCCTGAATAAACAGTGACTCTGTACAGTTACAGTGAGTGACCCTTACCCAGAATAAACAGTAACTCTGTACAGTTACACAGCTTTCTCTATCCAAAATCCTTTTTGGCATTGAGTCAAATGATTTGTGTCATTTACTGTCGTAATTAAGTTGCTTTTCCTCTCTGCATGATTGACAGATGTACCCCAAACTTGTGTGAACACGGAGGGATTTGTCTGCAGACATCAGAGAATTTTTTATGTGATTGTGAGAGAACTGGATATCAAGGCCCAACCTGTCATAATTGTGAGTGATGGTTTTCTAACTGGTGTGTTGGAGGAGCAGTAATTGATGGGACAGTGTAGAGGGAGCTTTACTGTGTATCTAACCCGTGCTGTACCTGTCCTGGGAGTGTTTGATGGGACAGTGTAGAGGGAGCTTTACTCTGTATCTAACCCGTGCTGTACCTGCCCTGGGAGTGTTTGATGGGACAGTGTAGAGGGAGCTTTACTCTGTATCTAACCCGTGCTGTACCTGCCCCGGGAGTGTTTGATGGGACAGTGTAGAGGGAGCTTTACTCTGTATCTAACCTGTGCTGTACCTGCCCTGGTAGTGTTTGATGGGACAGTGTAGAGGGAGCTTTGCTCTGTATCTAACCCGTGCTGTACCTGCCCTGGGAGTGTTTGATGGGACAGTGTAGAGGGAGCTTTACTCTGTATCTAACCCGTGCTGTACCTGCCCCGGGAGTGGTGTTTGATGGGACAGTGTAGAGGGAGCTTTACTCAGTATCTAACCCGTGCTGTACCTGCCCTGGGAGTGTTTGATGGGACAGTGTAGAGGGAGATTTACTCTGTATCTAACCCGTGCTGTACCTGCCCTGGGAGTGTTTGATGGGACAGTGTAGAGGGAGATTTACTCTGTATCTAACCCGTGCTGTACCTGCCCTGGGAGTGTTTGATGGGACAGTGTAGAGGGAGCTTTACTGTGTATCTAACCCGTGCTGTACCTGCCCTGGGAGTGTTTGATGGGACAGTGTAGAGGGAGCTTTACTCTGTATCTAACCCGTGCTGTACCTGCCCTGGGAGTGTTTGATGGGACAGTGTAGAGGGAGCTGTACTCTGTATCTAACCCGTGCTGTACCTGCCCTGGGAGTGTTTGATGGGACAGTGTAGAGGGAGCTTTACTCTGTATCTAACCCGTGCTGTACCTGCCCTGGGAGTGTTTGATGGGACAGTGTAGAGGGAGCTTTACTCTGTATCTAACCCGTGCTGTACCTGCCCTGGGAGTGTTTAATGGGACAGTGTAGAGGGAGCTTTACTCTGTATCTAACCCGTGCTGTACCTGCCCTGGGAGTGTTTGATGGGACAGTGTAGAGGGAGCTTTACTCTGTATCTAACCCGTGCTGTACCTGCCCCGGGAGTGGTGTTTGATGGGACAGTGTAGAGGGAGCTTTACTCAGTATCTAACCCGTGCTGTACCTGCCCTGGGAGTGTTTGATGGGACGGTGTAGAGGGAGCTTTACTCTGTATCTAACCCGTGCTGTACCTGCCCTGGGAGTGTTTGTCACTGGTGGTTTTACTCCAACTATGATGAGCAAAAGATTTTACCAAAAAATATAAGCTACGGGAATTTATGGGAGGTGGGTCTGTGTATACACCTGGAGTGTATCCATGAACAGTGATTGTGTTTTTTCTCCCATTCATCCGACTCAATTCCCCCCACATTTCATTGCTCCTCGTCCTCTCCCCCCTCACTCCCACTCCCCCTCGTCTTCGCTCCTCCCTCCCCTCCACTCGGTCCCACTTCCCCGCCCCCTCGCTCCCCCTCGCGCCCTCGCTCCCCCTCCCCCTCGCTCCCGCTCCCCCTCGCTCCCTCTCCCCTCCACTCGGCCTCGCTCCCCCTCCCCCTCGCTCCCCCTCCCCCTCGCTCCCCCTCCCCCTCGCTCACTCTCCCACTCCCTCCCTCTCCCCCTCCCCCTCGCTTCCTCTCCCTCTCGCTCCCCCTCGCCCTTGCTCTTGCTCCCCTCGCTGTCTCTCCACTCGCCTCTCCCCCGCCCCCTCTCTCCTCTCTGCCCTCCCCCTAACTCCCATTGTATTTTTCAATCCATTGAAAGCTCTCTATCCGGAGTCCTGTGATGGTTACAGAAAACTGGGTATCAGAACTTCAGGAAACTACACCATTGACCCCTGACGGGAGTGGTCCTTCACGACCCTTTACTGTTCACTGCAGAATGACAGGTATCGATGCTGTACTGGGCTCTGGTTCTGCACTGCACCACAATACATCCTGGTAACCTGCGTCTCCTCTGGCCCCAAGCACATTCTACAGCCAAACGTCCCCGGACGCAGTGTCGGGCATCACTGCTTCACAACCCACTCTGGCTCCAGGCCTGTGTCTGTCCTCTTGGTTCAGATCAGAAGCTCAGTGGTCTGAGAGGTGCGAGCTGTTCTTTCACCGTGGATGTGCCCTGAACACCGGGCACCACACCAGGCACCACACTGGGCACCGGGACCCGCACCGGGCATCACGCACCACACCGGGCACCGGGACCCACACCGGGGCACCACACTGGGCACCGGGACCCGCACCGGGCATCACGCACCACACTGGGCACCGGGACCCACACCGGGCACCACACTGGGCACCGGGACCCGCACCGGGCATCACGCACCACACCAGGCACCGGGACCCACACCGGGCACCGGGCATCATGCACCACACCCAGGCACCGGGACCCACACCGGGCACCGGGCATCACGCACCACACCAGGCACCGGGACCCACACCGGGACCCACACCGGGCACCACACCGGGCACCGGGGACCCACACCGGGCACCGGGCATCACGCACCACACCGGGCACCGGGACCCACACCGGGCACCGCACTGGGCACCACACCGGGCACCGGGCATCACGCCACCACACCGGGCACCGGGACCCACACCGGGCACCGGGCATCATGCACCACACCGGGCACCGGGACCCACACCGGGCACCACACCCGGGCACTGGGCACCACACCGGGCACCGGGACCCACACCGGGCACCACACCGGGCACTGGGCACCACACCGGGCACCGGGACCCACACTGGGCACCACACCGGGCACTGGGCACCACACCGGGCACCGGGACCCACACCGGGCACCGGGCATCACGCACCACACCAGGCACCGGGACCCACACCGGGCACCACCCCGGGCACTGGGCACCGCACCAGGCACCGGGACCCACACCGGGCACCGGGCATCACACTGGGGGCTGCGTTGGATCGGAGGTGTGGGGTGCGTTGTTTGGGGGGTGCGTGGATCGGGGTTGTGTTGAATCGGGGATTGGCGAGCTACTACCTCATTCACTGACTTTGTGTTGACAGAGGACAAGGCCTGGACAATCGTTTATCATCTGCAGCGACAGGACACCAAAGTAACGGGCTCGACATTGGAGAAACCTTTCGTGGGGCACATGAAATATTACAACAACACCGAGGAGGAGATTTCTGCAATAACTCTGGTCGCTGAGTATTGTGAACAGAGTATTTCCTTCTCCTGCTACAAGTCCAGGCTCCTCAACAGTCCATGTGAGTACAGAGCTTGGGAGCGAACTCGGGATCAGTAAGTCAGTGTTTGTAAAACCTAGTCCGTGCCGTGAAAATTGGCTCATGGGGAATGTTCAGTTCTTTAGTTTCAGATCCGTTCTGTGACAGATACCAAACTCTGACCGATCGGCAGGGCCGTGTGCACAGGTGAGGCACTGAATTCACAGCTACACAGTGCCCATCTGTAGCACTGAGTGTCTGTGATTTTTCTGTGTGTCTAAGAACATCAGAACATCAGAAATAGGAGCAGGAGTCGGCCATTCAGCCCCTCGAGCCTGCTCCGCCATTCAATAAGGTCATGGTTGATCTTCCACCTCAACGCCACCTTCTCGTACTATCCCCATATCCCTTGATTCCCCTAGTATCCAAAAATCTATCGATCTCAGCCTTGAATATACTCAATGACTGAGCCTCCCCAGCCCC
>NC_141010.1:1475168-1594450 GCF_052327205.1 Somniosus microcephalus
GGGGGGGGGGAGGGTCACTGGACCGCGGGGGTGGGGGGGGGGGGAGGGTCAATGGACCCCGGGGGTGGGGGGGGGGGAGGGTCAATGGACCCCAGGGGTGGGGGTGGGACACTGGACCCTGGGGGGGAGGGAATGGTCACTGGACCCTGGGGGTGCGGGGAGGGTCACTGGACCCTGGGGGGGGCGGGAGGGTCACTGGACCCCGGGGGTGGGTCACTGGACCCCGGGGGTGGGGGAGGGTCACTGGACCCCGGGGGTGGGGGGGGTTCACTGGACCCCAGGGGGTGGGGGAGGGTCACTGGACCCCGGGGGTGGCGGGGGGGGGGAGGGTCACTGGACCGCGGGGTGGGGGGGGGGAGGGTCAATGGACCCCGGGGGTGGGGGGGGGACACTGGACCCTGGTTGGGGGGGAATGGTCACTGGACCCTGGGGGGGGCGGGAGGGTCACTGGACCCCGGGGGTGGGGGGGTCACTGGACCCCGGGGGTGGGGGGGGGGTCACTGGACCCCGGGGGTGGGGGAGGGTCACTGGACCCTGGGGGTGGGGGGGGGTCACTGGACCCCGGGGGTGGGGGGTGGTGGGGAGAAGTGTTGCTGGTGCCAGGAGGAGACGCTGCCCCTGTAGAGTGGAGTAGATGGGCTTTTATTGAAGTTGTCCGCCGTTCCTGGCTAAGCTGAAGGGTTTTGTTTTTGACAGGGGGATCCTGGAACGCTGCCTCGTTTGTTCATGGGAATTACATGATGTTTCCGCCCTTCAATCCTGGCCCCAGTGCTGACATCTCGCTGTATTTTAAAACCACCTCCTCCTATGGTGTCTTCCTGGAGAATTCGGGATACACCGACTTCATCCGACTGGAACTGAAATGTGAGTTTTGTTGTTTGAAGTAATGGAATCAGTAAAAGTTAGAATGAAAACATTTTGGGAAAAAAGTTCCCAACCCAGAGTGAGGAATGATTGGAATAAATCTGGCAGATCAGATAATGGAGGCAAAACACTGAGCGACAGGCAGCAATAAAGCCCTGGAGTGGAGGGAGCCGCCAGACTCCTGACCTCTCCGCCACATCCCTCTCGTTCCTGCCTTTTCTAAACCTGGCTTCAGGTCACAATCCGAACTGCTGACAGACCATGGCAAGGTACCGCTGACTCCCCGAGTGTGTGGGGGGGCAAATTGCCCTGTGCGGCTGTGACACCGGGACTCCCCGAACACTGGGCCGGTGCGTGCCCCCCTGGTGTCGGTGCATGACCCCTGATGTCAGTGCGTGACCCCTCCCCCCGGGGTCAGTACGTGACCTGACCTCCCCCCCCAGGGTCAGTGCGTGACTCCTGACCCCAGCCTGGTGTTTTACAGCGGAGATGGTGATTGCCTTCTCCTTCGATGTGGGCGATGGGCCGGCGGAGTTGCGGGTGGAAGCTGAGGCCCCGCTGAATGACGATGCCTGGCATTTCATGGAGGCTGAGATCAACGTGAAGTTTGCCCGGCTGCGGCTGGACGAGTTGCCATGGCGAGTTAGAGAGGCACCGCCGCAGAGCTACGTGTCGCTGAGGCTGGACAGGCCGCTGTTTGTGGGTAAGTTGCAACCTTTTCGACTCGGGTCCCAGTGAAGGCCAAAAATCATCTGGAGAACTGAATGGGGGTGGAAGACATTGTGGCGGGGGGGGAGACGGGGGTTGGGAGGAGAGAGGGCGGGGGAGGAGGGAGAGGATGGGGAGAACAGTGGAGGAAGGGGGTAGAGTTGGCGGGAGTGGGTGAGTGGCGGGGGAACCAGGGGGTGGGGCAGTGACGGGAGAGTGGTGGGGGGCTGTGTTTGGGCCTGTAGATGGAAGCATAACATTACAAAGGGATATCAATAGATTAAGTCAATGGGCAAAACTGTGGCAAATGGATTTCAATGTAGGCAAGTGTGAGGTCATCCTCTTTGGACCTAAAAAGGATAAAACAGGGTGTTTTTTGATGGTGAAAGGCTAAAAACAGTGGATGTCCAAAGAGACTTGGGGGTTCAGGTACATCGATCATTAAAATGTCAGGGACAGGTACAGAAAATAATCGAAAAGGCTAATGGAATGCTGGCTTTTATATCCAGAACTAGGGTATAAGGGGGTAGAAGTTATGCTGCAGCTGTACAAAACCCTGGTTAGACCACACCTGGAGCACTAGGAGCAGTTCTGGGCACCACACCTCAGGAAGGATAGACTGGCCTTGGAGGGAGTGCAGCGTAGGTTTACCAGAATGATACCCGGACTCCAAGGGTTAAATTACGAGGAGAGATTACACGAATTAGGGTTATATTCCCTAGAATTTAGACGGTTAAGGGGTGATGTAATCGAAGTTTTCAAGATATTAAGGGGAATGGATAGGGTAGAGAGAGAGAAACTATTCAGGACTGAAATTTCAGGAGTGAAATTAGGAAACACTTCTACACACAAAGGTGGGAGCGGTTTGGAACTCTCTTCCGCAAACGGCAATTGATGCCGGGTCAATTGTTCATTTTAAACCTGAGATTGATAGATTTTTGTTAACCAAAAGTATTAAGGGATATGGGGCAAAAGCGGGTATGTGGAGTTAGGTTGCAGATCAGCCATGATCTCACTGAATGGCGGAACAGGCTCGAGTGGCTAAATGGCCGACTTATGTTCCTATGTGCCTGTGTTTGGGCCTGTGTTGCTGTGCAGTCCTGCATTATTAATTGATTTCTTCAATTTTTCTGCAGCAGTTTTTGTAACTATTATAAAACTCGCTAAAGAATATGTCAGCTGGCAGATCTTTGCGGTCCTGAGCTGTGGAATTGGCTGGATTTCCGTAGCCTGTCATGCTGACTGACACGCCACACTTCCTCTCTTATTCTAAATGTTTTGTGCTTTGTTCTTTCTCATTATTATATTATTTCTCTTTTTTCCTACAAGTCACCTCTTGGTTGGGTAGTTAACGGGACGTTGAGTCGAGGGTGTCTGAGTATGAATGTGGTTACAGCCTGTCTCCATGAGGAGCCATGTGTGTTGCTCACTGTCCAGATGTGTCGGTGCGCGAGGAACTGTGTGTGTGACTCTCTGTCCAGATGTGTCGGTGCATGAGGAACTGTGTGTGTGGCTCTCTGTCCACATGTGTCAATGCATGAGGAACTGTGTGTGTGACTCTCTGTCCACATGTGTCAGTGCGTGAGGAACTGTGTGTGTGACTCTCTGTCCAGATGTGTTGGTGTGTGAGGAACTGTGTGTGTGACTCTGTCCAGATGTGTCGGTGTCCTTTGACTGTAGCTGAGGTTTTTGGTGTTTCCTGTGACAGGAGCAGCAGAATACAGGCTGAACGCTTTCTTCGGTTGCCTCCGTGGGCTGAGAATGAACGGAGAGATCCTGGACCTGGAGCGGAAAGCCAATGTGACGGAGGGGGTGAACGCGGGCTGTGTGGGCCAGTGCAGCAGTCCCAGGATGCTGTGTCAGAACGGAGGGCAATGCGTCGAGAGGTACAGCACGTACAGCTGTGACTGCAATTCCAGCGCCTTCGATGGGCCCTTCTGCAATAAAGGTACCAGCTCCTGGACAGGCCGGACTATCCTGGAACAGACCGGGTCTGTTACAGCGACATGGGGAATAGAGAAATTCTGCTTCTCTACATAAGAACATAATCGTAGGAGCAGGAGTCGGTCATTTGGCCCCTCGAGCCTGCTCTGCCATTCAATAAGATCACGGCTGATCTGATCTTGGCCTCAACTCCACTTCCCTGCCCGCTCCCCATAACCCCCGACTCCCTGTAGCTCAAATATCTGTCTATCTCCACCTTAAATATATTCAATCACCCCGCCTCCACAGCTCTCTGGGGAAGAGAATTCCAAAGACTCACAACCCTCTGAGAGAAGAAATTTCTCCTCATTTCCGATTTAAAAGGGTGCCCCCTTATTCTGAAACTATGCCCCCTAGTTCTACATTCCCCCACGAGGGGAAACATCCTCTCTGCATCTACCCTGTCAAGCCCCTTCAGAATCTTATACGTTTCAATAAGATCCCGTCTCATTCTTCTAAACTCCAATGAGTATAGGCCCAACCTGCTCAACCTTTCTTCATCTCAGGAATCAACCTCGTGAACCTTCTCTGAACTGCCTCCAATGCAAGTATATCCTTCCTTAAATAAGGAGACCAAAACTGTACGCAGTACTCCAGGTGTGGTCTCACTAACGCCCTGTACAGTTTGTAGCAGGACTTCCCTACTTTTATACTCCGTTCCCTTTGCAATAAAGGCCAACACTCCATTTGCCTTCCTAATTGCTTGCTGTACCTGCATGCTGACTTTTTGTGATTCATGTACAAGGACCCCCAGATCCTTCTGTACCTCAGCATTTTGTAATCTCTCCCCATTTAAATAATAATTAGCTTTTTTATTTTTCCTACCAAAGTGGATAACCTCACATTTTCCCACATTATACTCCCATCTGCAAGGTTCCTGCCCACTCACTTAGCCTGTCGATATCCCTTCGGAGATTCTTTGTGTCCTCCACACAATTTGCTTTCCCACCTATCTTTGTATCATCAGCAAATTTGACTACATTACACTCGGTCCCTTCACCCAAGTCATTAATATAGATTGTAAATAGTTGAGGCCCCAGCACTGATCCCTGCGGCTCCCCACTAGTTACAGTTTGCCTGAAAATGACCCATTTATCCCGACTCTCTGTTTTCTGTTAGTTAGCCAATCCTCTATCCATGCTAATATATTACCCCCAACTCCGTGAGCTCTTATCTTGTGTAGTAACCTTTTATGTGGCACCTTATCGAACGCCTTCTGGAAATCCAAATACACCACATCTACTTTATCCACCCTGCTCATTACATCCTCAAAGAACTCCAGCAAATTTGTCAAACATGATTTCCCTTTCATAAAACCACGCTGACTCTGTTTGACTATATTATGATTTGCTAAATGTCCTGCTACCATTGCCTTAATGATGGACTCCAGCATTTTCCCAATGACAGATGTTAGGCTAACTGGTCGACAGTTCCCTGCTTTCTGTCTCCCTCCTTTCTTCAATAGGGGCGTTACATTTGCGGTTTTCTAGTCCACTGGGACCTCTCCAGAATCCAGCGAATTTTGGTAAATTATAACCAATGCATCCACTATCTCTGCAGCCACCGCTTTTAAGACTCTCAGATGCAGGCCATCGGGTCCAGGGGACTTGTCCACCTTTAGTCCCATTAGTTTGCCTAATACTTTCTCTCTAGTGATAGTGATTGTTTTAAGTCCCCCTCCCACCCCAATAGCCCTTGATTATCCATTATTGGGATACTTTTAGTGTCTTCTACCGTGAAGACTGATACAAAATATTTGTTCAACGTCTCCGCCATTTCCCTGTTTCCCATTATTAATTCCCCAGACTCATCCTCTAGGGGACCAATGTTTACTTTAGCTATTCATTTCCTTTTTATATACCTGTAGAAGTTCTTACTGTCTGTTTTTATATTTCTTGCTAGCTTACTCTCATAAGCTATCTTCTCTCTATCATTTTTTTAGTCATCCTTTGCTGATTTAAAAAAAATTCCCAATCCTCTGGCCTTCCACTAAACTTCGCAGCATTGTATGCCTTTGTTTTCATTTGATACCATCCTTTACTTCCTTAGTTAGCCACGGATGGTTCATCCTTCTTTTAGAGTCTTTCTTTCTCAGTGGAATATATCTTTGCTGAGAGTTATGAAAATATCTCCTTAAATGTTTGTCACTGCTTTTCTACAGTCTTACACTGTAATATATTTTCCCAGTCCACTTTAACCAAGTCTGTCTTCATACCTTGTAATTACCTTTGTTTAAGCTCAGGACATTAGTTTGAGACCGAGCTTTCTCACCCTCAAACTGAATTTGAAATTCTACCATGCTATGATCACTCTTCCCAAGAGGATCCTTCACTTCGAGATCATTAATTAATCCAGCCTTGTTACACATTACCAGATCTAAAATAGACTTCTTCCCTAGTTGGTTCCACAATGTATTGTTCCAAGAAACCATCCCATATACACTCTAAGAACTCTTCCTCAAGTCTACCTTTGCCAATTTGCTTTGTCCAATCAATATGAAGATTAAAATCTCCCATGATTATAGCTGTACCTTCTTACAAGCCTCTATTATTTCTTGATTTATTCTCTGCCCTACAGTGTGGCTACTGTTTGGGGGCCTGTAGACCACTCCCACCAGTGACTTCTTACCCTTATTATTTCTTATCTCCACCCAAACTGATTCTACATCTTGATCTTCTGAGCCAATATCATTTCTCATTACAGCACTGATCTCATCCCTTATTAACAGAGCTACACCACCTCCTTTTCCTTTCTGCCTACCCTTACGAAAGGGCAAATACCCCTGAATATTCAGTTCCACCTTGCAACCACGTCTCTGTAATGGCTATCAGATCATACCCATTTATTTCAATTTGTGCTGTCAACTTATCTATCTTGTTACGAATGCTGCGTGCGTTCAGATATAGAGCTTTTAATTTTGTCTTTTTACCATTTTTCCCTATGACCCACTCTTTCTGATGCACTCTTGTGTATACGCTCTGTCCCTTCCTGTCACACTCTGGTTATCATTACCCCTATCGCTACCCTGCACTTTTGCCTTCTCGTTTTTCTTTGACTTTTAAATTTCCGCTCAGCGTATCCCTCACCCCCACTATTTAGTTTAAAACCCCTATCTCCAGCTCTAGTTATTCGATTCACCAAGACACTGGTCCCAGCCTGATTCGAATGAAGCCTGTCCCGATGGAACAGCTCCCTCTTACCCCAGTACTGGTGCCAGTACCCCAGGAATTGAAACCCATTTCTCCCACGCCAATCTTTGAGCCACTCGTTCATCTCTCTGATCTTATTTACCCTGTGCCAATTTGCACGTGGCTCAGGTAGTAATCCAGAGATTATAACCTTTGTGGTTCTGCTTTTAATTTAGCCCCTAGCTGCTCATACTCCCTACCTACATGGACCCACGACAACTGGATCTTTCCCCTCCCACTTTAAGTTCCTCGCCAGCCCAGAGGAGATTGTCCTTTACCCCTGGCACCGGGCAGGCAACACAGCCTTCGGGACTCATGCTCTTGGCTGCAGAGAACAGTGTCTATCCCCCTAACTATACTGTCTCCTACCACTACCACATTTCTTTTTGCTTCCCCCACTTGAATGGCTGTACCATGGTGCTGTGGTCAGTTTGCTCATCCTCACTGCAGTCCCTGCTCTCACCCACACAGAGGGTAAGAACCTCGTAACTGTTGGACAAGAGCAAGGGCTGAGGCTCCTCCACCACTACCTCCTGGGTCCCCATACCTGCTTCGCTCATAGTCACATCCACCTGTCCCTGACCACGGATCAAATTTGAATTAATTAATCTAAGGGGTGTGACTGCCTCCTGGAACACAGCGTCCTGGTAACTCTCCCCCTCCCTGATGTGTCGCAGTGTTTGAAGCTCGGACTCCAGCTCATCAACACGGAGCCAAAGTTCCTCGAGCAACCAACACTTATTGCAAATGTGGTCGCCGTGGCCCTCAATGGTGTCCACCAGCTCCCACATGTTGCAGCAGTAACACATCGCCTGCCCTGCCATCGCTAATGTATTTAAGTGTTTAATTAAGTGTTTAAGTTTTGTATGTTTAGTTTTTAATCCCAGCTCTTAATTTAAACCAATGCCCAAGAAAAAGAGAGAAATACTGACTAACCAATCACTTCCCTGCTTTCCTGTGACGGCACTCCTTGTTTTTTTGTTGTTCTTTTGCTGCTTTCCTGTGATGTTCCACTTTGATATTTTTTCTTTCACAGGTCCCGCTCAGGTCCGCTGCCTCACAGGTTTTCCCTTCACAGGTCTGTTCGCTCCGCAGGGAGACAGCTGCTCCCGCTCTCGGCTCTTTTCTGACACATAAAGTAATCTCTAGCCTGTCAATTTACTGTTAATGCAACAAATTAAATGAGCAAAGAATCTGAGAATTCATGAAAGGACAAATCCTAGGAAACCTCCCTTCACAGTTACTCGATTGTAAACAGTGAGTCCTTCTGGTCCTGACTGTGATCTATCTGTTCCAGTTATCGGTGGGTATTTTGAGCCCGGCACTTACGTGCGTTACGGTTTCCAATCACCGTTGACGGCCGCAGCGAGAGAGTTTGCGAATATGATGGTTCCGTTGAGTCACAGTTTTAACTCAACCAGTGAGGAGATTGTCTTCAGTTTCAAAACATCGGAGCCACCAAGTGTCCTCATGTACGTCAGCTCCTACTCCAAGGATTATGTGGCAGTGGTCATCAAACATGATGGTAAGCCCACCCGTCAGCGGAATGGACAACTGGTCACGGCGCTCAATTCCGTATCGCTCGTTTTACACCATTGCTTAAAATGACCCGAGTGGGACATTTACACCAACACTCGCTCCTCTCGAAACAATCGATAAAATGGAGCTCAATCAGAGAATTGTGTATTTCCTTGTCCCGGACCCACCCCTCGTCTAGACACCCCCCCCATGGACACCCCCCCCGCCCCCCATGGACACGTCCCCCGCCCCCCCATGGACACGTCCCCCGCCCCCCCATGGACACGGCCCACCATGGACACGTCCCCCCGCCCCCCCCATGGACACGCCCCCGCCCACCCATGGACACCCCCCCCGCCCCCCATGGACACGTCCCCCCGCCCCCCATGGACACGTCCCCCCGCCCCCCCCATGGACACGTCCCCCGCCCCCCCATGGACACGTCCCCCGCCCCCCCATGGACACGTCCCCCGCCCCCCCCATGGACACGTCCCCCGCCCCCCCATGGACACGTCCCCCGCTCCCCCATGGACACGTCCCCCCACTCCCCCATGGACACGTCCCCGCCCCCCATGGACACGCCACCATGGACACACCCCCGCCCCCCATGGACACCGCCCCCACCATGGACACACCCCCCGCCCCCCATGGACACGTCCCCCGCCCCCCCCCATGGACACGTCCCCCGCCTCCCCATGGACACGTCCCCCGCCCCCCCCATGGACACGTCCCCCGCCCCCCCCCATGGACACGTCCCCCGCTCCCCCATGGACACGTCCCCCCGCCCCCCCCATGGACACGTCCCCCGCTCTCCCATGGACACGTCCCCGCCCCCCATGGACACGCCCACCATGGTCACACCCCCGCCCCCATGGACAAGCCCCGCCCCCCATGGACACGTCCCCCGCCCCCCCATGGACACGTCCCCCGCCCCCCCCATGGACACGTCCCCCGCCCCCCCATGGACACGTCCCCCGCCCCCCCATGGACACGTCCCCCGCCCCCCCATGGACACGTCCCCCGCCCCCCCCATGGACACGTCCCCCGCCCCCCCATGGACACGTCCCCCGCCCCCCCATGGACACGTCCCCCGCTCTCCCTGGACACGTCCCCGCCCCCCCATGGACACGCCCACCATGGACACACTCCCCGCCCCCCATGGACACGCCCACCATGGACACACCCCCGCCCCCCATGGACACGTCCCCCGCCCCCCCATGGACACGTCCCCCGCCCCCCCATGGACACGTCCCCCGCCCCCCCATGGACACGTCCCCCGCCCCCCCCATGGACACGTCCCCCGCCCCCCATGGACACGTCCCCCGCCCCCCCATGGACACGTCCCCCGCCCCCCCATGGACACGCCCCCCGCCCCCCATGGACCCGCCCCCCCCGCCCCCCATGGACACGCCTCCCATGGACATGCCCCCCCCCGCCCCCATGGACACGCCCCCCCCGCCCCCATGGACACGCCCCCCCCGCGCCCCCATGGACACGGCCCCCCGCCCCCATGGACACGCCCCCGCCCCCATGGACACGCCCCCCCGCCCCCCATGGACACACCCCACGCCCCCATGGACACGCCCCCGCCCCCCCCCATGGACACGCCCCCCGCCCCCCATGGACAACGCCCCCCATGGACATGCCCCCCCGCCCCCATGGACACGCCCCCCGCCCCCATGGACACGCCCCCCCACCCCCATGGACCACGCCCCCCGCCCCCATGGACAGGCCCCCCGCCCCCATGGAAACGCCCCCGCCCCCATGGACACGCCCCCCCGCCCCCATGGACACGCCCCCGCCCCCCATGGACACGCACCCGCCACCCCCCATGGACACCCCCCCCCGCCCCGATGGACAAGCCCCGCCCCAGGGACACGCCCCCCGCCCCCTATGGACACGTCCCCCGCCCCCCCATGGACACGTCCCCCGCCCCCCCATGGACACGTCCCCCGCTCCCCCATGGACACGTCCCCCGCCCCCCCATGGACACGTCCCCCGCTCCCCCATGGACACGTCCCCGCCCCCCATGGACACGCCCACCATGGACACACCCCCGCCCCCCATGGACACGCCCACCATGGACACACCCCGCCCCCCATGGACACGCCCACCATGGACACACCCCCGCCCCCCCATGGACACGTCCCCCGCCCCCCCATGGACACGTCCCCCGCCCCCCCATGGACACGTCCCCCGCCCCCCATGGACACGTCCCCCGCCCCCCCATGGACACGTCCCCCGCCCCCCCATGGACACGTCCCCCGCTCCCACCATTGACACGTCCCCCGCTCCCCCATGGACACGTCCCCCGCTCCCCCATGACACGTCCCCCCGCTCCCCCATGGACACGTCCCCCGCCCCCCATGGACACGCCCACCATGGACACACCCCCCGCCCCCCATGGACACGTCCCCTGCCCCCCATGGACACGTCCCCCGCCCCCATGGACACGCCCCCCGTCCCCCGCCCTCCCCATGGACACGCTCCCGCCCCCCCCATGGACATGCCCCCTGCCCCCCATCTCCCCCATGGACACGCCCCCGCCCCCATGGACACGCCCCCCCGCCCCCATGGACACACCCCGATGGACACGCCCACCCCGCCCCCATGGACACGCCCCCCCATGGACACGCCCCACGCCCCCATGGACACGCCCCCGCCCCCCATGGACAAGCCCCACCCCCAAGGACACGCCCCCCACCCCCCATGGACACGCCCCCCATGGACACGCCCCACGCCCCCATGGACACGCCCCCGCCCCCATGGACATGCACCCGCCACCCCCATGGACACGCCCCCCACCCCCATGGACAAGCCCCACCCCCAAGGACACGCCCCCCACCCCCCATGGACACGCCCCCCATGGACACGTCCCCCACCCCCCATGGACATGCCGCCCGCCCCCGATGGACACGCTCCCCGCCCCCCATGGACACGCCCCCCGCCCCCCACATGGACACGCCCCCCGCCCCCATGGACACGCCCCCCCGCCCCCATGGACACGCCCCCCCTGCCCCCATGGACACGCCCCCGCCCCCATGGACACGCCCCCGCCCCCCATGGACACGCCCATGGACAAGCCCCGCCCCCAAGGACGCCCCCCACCCCCCATGGACACGCCCCCCATGGACACGTCCCCCCACCCCCCATGGACACGCCGCCCACCCCCCCCATGGACACGCCGACACATCCCCCGCCCCCATGGACACGTCCCCCGCCCCCCCATGGACACGCCCCTGCCCCCCATGGACACGCCCCCGCCCCCATGGACACGCCCCCCGCCCCCATGGACACGCCCCCCCGCCCCCATGGACACGCCCCCATGGACACGCCCCCATGGACACGCCCCCCGCCCCCATGGACACGCGCCCCCCCCGCCCCCATGGACACGCGCCCCCCCGCCCCCATGGACACGCGCCCCCCCCGCCCCCATGGACACGCGCCCCCCCGCCCCCATGGACACGCGCCCCCCCCCCACCCCCCATGGACACGCCCCCGCCCCCCATGGACACGCCCCCGCCCCCCATGGACACGCCCCCGCCCCCCATGGACACGCCCCCGCCCCCCATGGACACGCCCCCGCCACCCCCCATGGACACGCCCCCCGCCCCCATGGACACGCGCCCCCCCCACCCCCATGGACACGCCCCCGCCCCCCATGGACACGCCCCCGCCCCCCATGGACACGCCCCCGCCACCCCCATGGACACGCCCCCCGCCCCCATGGACACGCCCCCCGCCCCCAAGGACACGCCCCCCACCCCACATGGACACGTCCTCCACCCCCATGGACACCCCCCCGCCCCCCATGGACATGTCCCCCGCCCCCATGGCGTCCCCCGCCCCCCATGGACACGCCCCCCGCCCCCCATGGATACGCCCCCCCCCACCCCCATTTCCACTCCTGAGCTCCGGTGATTGTTGGGTGTTTGCGATGGAGCGATCTGCATTTCTGCTCACGCCAGACAGTCATGTTCTTGCCTTGGCTGCTTCCAACCTTTGTTATTTTTTCCTTCTTTCTATGTAATTCAAAAATAAAACTTATTAAGGTTCAGAAATCTTTGTATTAAAAACAGAAAATGCTGGAGATACTCAGCAGGTCAGGCAGCACCTGTGAAGAGAGAATCAGAGTTAACTTTTCAGGTCGATGGCCTTTCGTCAGAACTGGAAAAAAGGTCATCAACCTGAAACGTCAACTCTGTTTCTCTCTTCACAGGTGCTGCCTGACCAGCTGAGTATCTCCAGCATTTTCTGTTTTTATTTCAGATTTCCAGCATCTGCAGTATTTTCTTTTCGGAAATCTTTGTGATGAGTTGTTGCCTTTTCCCTCACAGGCAGTTTGGTGCTGCGATACCAGCTTGGATCCTTTGCCAATCCATTCACCCGGACCCTGGTAAAGGAGAACGTGGCAGATGGTGAGGCTCACCGGGTCAACATCACCAGACGAGACCGGGACATCTACACACAGGTAATTGGCTGGGATAGGCAGGCCCGGGATAGGCAGGCCCGGCTAACACAGGCCCGGGATAGGCAGGCCCGGGATAGGCAGGCCCGGCTAACACAGGCCCGGGATAGGCAGGCCCGGCTAACACAGGCCCGGGATAGGCAGGCCCGGCTAACACAGGCCCGGGATAGGCAGGCCCGGGATAGGCAGGCCCGGCTAACACAGGCCCGGGATAGGCAGGCCCGGCTAACACAGGCCCGGGATAGGCAGGCCCGGCTAACACAGGCCCGGGATAGGCAGGCCCGGCAAACACAGGCCCGGCTAACACAGGCCCGGGATACGCAGGCCCGGCTAACACAGGCCCGGGATAGGCAGGCCCGGCAAACACAGGCCTGGCAAACGCAGGCCCGGCAAACACAGGCCTGGCAAACGCAGGCCCGGCAAACACAGGCCCGGGATAGGCAGGCCCGGCAAACACAGGCCCGGCAAACGCAGGCCCGGCAAACACAGGCCTGGCAAACGCAGGCCCGGCAAACACAGGCCTGGCAAACGCAGGCCCGGCTAACACAGGCCCGGCTAACACAGGCCCGGGATAGGCAGGCCCGGCTAACACAGGCCCGGCTAACACAGGCCCGGGATAGGCAGGCATAGCAAACACAGGCCCGGGATAGGCAGGCCCAGCTAACACAGGCCCGGCTAACGCAGGCCCGGGATAGGCAGGCATAGCAAACACAGGCCTGGGATAGGCAGGCCCGGCAAACACAGGCCCGGCAAACGCAGGCCCGGCAAACACAGGCCTGGCAAACGCAGGCCCGGCAAACACAGGCCTGGCAAACGCAGGCCCGGCTAACACAGGCCCGGGATAGGCAAGCATAGCAAACACAGGCCCGGGATACGCAGGCCCGGCTAACACAGGCCCGGGATAGGCAGGCCTGGCTAACGCAGGCCCGGCTAACACAGGCCCGGCTAACACAGGCCCGGGATAGGCAGGCCCAGCTAACACAGGCCCGGCTAACACAGGCCCGGGATAGGCAGGCCCAGCTAACACAGGCCCGGGATAGGCAGGCCCGGCTAACGCAGGCCCGGCTAACACAGGCCCGGCTAACACAGGCCCGGGATAGGCAGGCCCGGCTAACACAGGCCCGGGATAGGCAGGCCCGGCTAACACAGGCCCGGCTAACACAGGCCCGGGATAGGCAGGCCCGGCTAACACAGGCCCGGGATAGGCAGGCCCGGCTAACACAGGCCCGGGATAGGCAGGCCCAGCTAACACAGGCCCGGGATAGGCAGGCCCGGCTAACACAGGCCCGGGATAGGCAGGCCCGGCTAACACAGGCCCGGGATAGGCAGGCCCAGCTAACACAGGCCCGGGATAGGCAGGCCCGGCTAACACAGGCCCGGCTAACACAGGCCCGGGATAGGCAGGCCCAGCTAACACAGGCCCGGGATAGGCAGGCCCGGCTAACACAGGCCCGGCTAACACAGGCCCGGGATAGGCAGGCCCAGCTAACACAGGCCCGGGATAGGCAGGCCCAGCTAACACAGGCCCGGGATAGGCAGGCCCAGCTAACACAGGCCCGGCTAACACAGGCCCGGGATAGGCAGGCCCGGCTAACACAGGCCCGGCTAACACAGGCCCGGGATAGGCAGGCCCAGCTAACACAGGCCCGGCTAACACAGGCCCGGGATAGGCAGGCCCGGCTAACGCAGGCCCGGCTAACACAGGCCCGGGATAGGCAGGCCCGGCTAACACAGGCCCGGCTAACACAGGCCCGGGATAGGCAGGCCCAGCTAACACAGGCCCGGGATAGGCAGGCCCGGCTAACACAGGCCCGGGATAGGCAGGCCCAGCTAACACAGGCCCGGGATAGGCAGGCCCGGCTAACACAGGCCCAGGATAGGCAGGCCCAGCTAACACAGGCCCGGGATAGGCAGGCCCGGCTAACACAGGCCCGGCTAACACAGGCCCGGGATAGGCAGGCCCAGCTAACACAGGCCCGGGATAGGCAGGCCCAGCTAACACAGGCCCGGGATAGGCAGGCCCAGCTAACACAGGCCCGGCTAACACAGGCCCGGGATAGGCAGGCCCAGCTAACACAGGCCCGGGATAGGCAGGCCCGGCTAACACAGGCCCGGGATAGGCAGGCCCAGCTAACACAGGCCCGGGATAGGCAGGCCCAGCTAACACAGGCCCGGCTAACACAGGCCCGGGATAGGCAGGCCCAGCTAACACAGGCCCGGGATAGGCAGGCCCGGCTAACGCAGGCCCGGGATAGGCAGGCTCAGCTAACACAGGCCCGGCTAACACAGGCCCGGGATAGGCAGGCCCGGCTAACACAGGCCCGGGATAGGCAGGCCCGGCAAACACAGGCCCGGCTAACACAGGCCCGGGATAGGCAGGCCCGGGATAGGCAGGCCCGGCTAACGCAGGCCCGGGATAGGCAGGCCCGGCAAACACAGGCCCGGCTAACACAGGCCCAGCTAACACAGGCCCAGCTAACACAGGCCCAGCTAACACAGGTCCAACCACACGAGGCTGGGTAAGGTTGAATATTTCCAAGCACACACTGGGTTATGAACCGAGCTGGCCGAGGCCAGGACCTGAAGGACAAACTGCCAACTGGGCTGATGGCAGGAGGCGAGAGAACCAACACGAGGGAAAAACCTACTTTCCTCGTTCGCACAAGATGTGTCTCCATTGACGGTGTTGGTGGGAGTGACCACTGTACAGTCCCATCTTCACACTGAGGACACCCGCCATCGTGTTGTGTGGCACTACCACCATGCTAAATGCGATAGATTCAGAACAGACCTAGCAGCTCAAAACTGGGCATCCATGAGGCGCTGTGGGCCATCAGCAGCAGCAATCTATAACCTCATGGTCCAGCAAAACCCTTATTCCTGCATCACCATCAAGCCAGGCGACTAAGCCTGGTTCAGTGAGGAGTGTAGAGGAGCATCCAGGAGCAGCACCAGGCATACCTGAGAATAATAGGCTAACGTAGTGACGCTACCATGCAGGACTGCAGGCTAAGCAATGGCTGGAGTCATCCCTGCCCCCCGCCCACGGATTCCACCCCGACCCACAGACATCCACCCCCTAAAGATACTCCGCCCCCCCCAACACCCAGACACACCACTGCCATCTGGTGGATGAGCCCGGTTGTGTCTCGTTCCATTCCAATACATACAATGTGTGACTGTTTGTCTAACTTTGCCTAATCCCCTCTTCCTGCAGGTGGACGATGATCCTGTTATCAGAGAGCGAATCTTTCTGTGGGGAGATAGGAATTTTGATTCTCCGAGGTCTCTGTTCCTGGGTCGAGTGATGGGTGAGGTCATAACTTTCTACAGCTTATCTGTTCCTTATTGACTCGTGTACGGGCTCTCGCTACACTCGGACTGGATGTGACACCCACACACAGCACCTTTAGCACTTGCGTTTGTACCGTACATGCATTCCTAGATTTTGTGGTGTTTATTGTCGTGGCAATGTTTAAATTGTTTTTACTCGTTAGTTTGGCTCAGTCTCACCTCTCACCTAGAATCTAGGCTGGCACCAATGCAATACTGAGGGAGCGCTGCACTGTCGGAGGGGCAGTACTGAGGGAGGAGCAGTACTGAGGGTGTGCTGCACTGTCAGCGGGGCAGTACTGAGGGAGCGCCGCACTGTCGGAGGGGCAGTACTGAGGGGGGAGCAGTACTGAGGGAGCGCTGCACTGTCGGAGGGGCAGTACTGAGGGAGCGCCGCACTGTCGGAGGGGCAGTACTGAGGGAGTGCCGCACTGTCGAGGGACAGTACTGAGGGAGTGCCGCACTGTCGGAGGGACAGTACTGAGGGAGCGCCGCACTGTCGGAGGGGCAGCACTGAGGGAGCGCCGCACTGTCGGAGGGGCAGTACTGAGGGAGCGCCGCACTGTCGGAGGGGCAGTACTGAGGGAGCGCCGCACTGTCGGAGGGGCAGTACTGAGGGAGTGCCGCACTGTCGGAGGGGCAGTACTGAGGGGGGAGCAGTACTGAGGGAGCGCTGCACTGTCGGAGGGGCAGTACTGAGGGAGTGCCGCACTGTCGGAGGGGCAGTACTGAGGGAGGGGCAGTACTGAGGGCGTGCTGCACTGTCAGCGCGGCTGTACTGAGGGAGCGCCGCACTGTCGGAGGGGCAGTACTGAGGGGGGAGCAGTACTGAGGGAGCGCTGCACTGTCGGAGGGGCAGTACTGAGGGAGTGCCGCACTGTCGAGGGACAGTACTGAGGGAGTGCCGCACTGCCGAGGGACAGTACTGAGGGAGTGCCGCACTATCGGAGGGACAGTACTGAGGGAGCGCCGCACTGTCGGAGGGGCAGTACTGAGGGAGCGCCGCACTGTCGGAGGGGCAGTACTGAGGGAGTGCCGCACTGTCGGAGGGACAGTACTGAGGGAGTGCTGCACTGTCGGAGGGGCAGTACTGAGGGCGTGCTGCACTGTCGGAGGGGCAGTACTGAGGGCGTGCTGCACTGTCGGAGGGACAGTACTGAGGGAGTGCTGCACTGTCAGCGGGGCAGTACTGAGGGCGTGCTGCACTGTTGGAGGGGCAGCACTGGGAGTGCTGCACTATCGGAGGGACAGTACTGAAAAACACAACTTGGAAAACAGTGACAGGATCGGACAAAGTCAACATGGATTTATAAAAGGTAAATCGTGCTTGACTAATCTACTGGAATTTTTTGAGGATGTAACTGGTAGAATAGATAAGGGAGAACCAGTGGATGTGGTGTATTTGGACTTTAAGAAGGCTTTCGATAAGGTCCCGCATAAGAGATTAGCGTGCAAAGTTAAAGCACATGGGATTGGGGGTAAGGTACTGACTTTTATAGAGAACTGGTTGGCAGACAGGAAACAAAGAGTTGGAATAAACGGGTCTTTTTCCGAGTGGCAGGCAGTGACTAGTGGGGTACCGCAGGGATCGGTGCTAGGACCCCAGCTATTCACAATATATATTAATGATCCAGACGAGGGAACTAGATGTAATATCTCCAAGTTTGCAGACGACACAAAGCTGGGTGGGCGTGTGTGCTGTGAGGAGGATGCAGAGAAACTCCAGTATGATTTGGACAGGTTGGGTGATTGGGCAGATGCATAGCAGATGCAGTATAATGTGGATAAATGCGAGGTTATCCACTTCGGTGGCAAAAACAGGAAGGCAGATTATTATCTGAATGGCAATAGATTGGGAAAAGGGGAGCATAAGAACATAAGAAGTAGGAGCAGGAGTAGGCCATACGGCCCCTCGGGCCTGCTCCGCCATTCAATAGGATCATGGCTGATCTGAATCTAGACTCACGTCCACTTCCCTGCCCTCTCCCCGTAACCCCTAATTCCCCTATCTGCTAGGAAACTGTCTATCTCCATTTTAAATGTATTTAATGTCGCAGCTTCCACAGCTCTCTGGGGTAGCAAATTCCATAGATTTACTACCCTCTGAGTGAAGAAGTTTCTCCTCATCTCAGTTTTGAAAGGGCAGCCCCTTATTCTTAGATTATGCCCCCTAGTTCTAGTTGTTGTGTCCGTGTATAATAAGACACAGACTGCAGGAGAAACGGTACAACAGGTGTTTACTCAACGTGGTTCACAGTGGAACTGCCTGTACAGATTACTACTCAGTGCTATATACAGGTGTGGTCACTGCCGGTACTACAGTATACATGAGCTGTAAAAAGTAGTTCCCCCTTAAAGGTATATACATTACAATTCCTCCCCTTTTAGATTAACAGTACCATAACACTCATTTAACAATTAAATATCAAACTAATTACAAATAACACTTTTAACATGCAACATTAGCTGAAAATAGTCTATTTATATATTCAGTCTTTGGGGAGGCTTCCTGATCCTTTCTGGATAGCGCCTTTCCCGAGTGTCTTGCTCTTGGTGCGGAGGCGATTCTGGCCCCCTGTCGTCGGTTGGTTCATCAGCTTCCGATGCTGCTGTTTCTGGGGTAGATGCGACCTGTACGTCGGGTTCATCACCAGGTACGTATGGGTGAGGCATGGGGTTGACTTGTTCCTGTGACTCTAGGATCTGGTCAGCATGGCGTCTCACGATGCTCTCCCCAACGTCCACTGTGTACATTAGTGGGCCCTGCCGTGTGCATATCGTTCCTGGCTGCCATTTTTCTGCTCGGTAGTCGTGGGCCAAGACTGGTTGCCCTACATTGAAGCTCCTTGTTGGCTTCTCATGGATGTGCTGGAATTGCTTACTCTCAACATCTCTTCATACGTTTGGTCTGAGCAAATCCAGGCGAGATCTTAACCTTCGGTTAAAGAACATCATGGCTGGGGCCTGGTTGGTGACTGCATTTGTCGCATTCCGGTAGGCGAACAGGAAATTGTCCACCTTGTGCTGCAGCGGAATGTTGTCATTGTACATAGCCTTTATTGCCTTCTTAAAGGTTTGTACGAACCTCTCAGCCAATCGATTTGTGGCTGGATGATACGGGGCGGATGTGTAATGCCTTACCCCATTCTTTTTCAAGAACCTCCGGAACTCTTCGGACACAAACTGTGGTCCGTTGTCGGAGCAAATCTGTTCTGGCAAGCCATTCCTGGCAAAAATGGTCCGTAGGACTGCAATAGTTTTCTCCGTGGTGGTGGAGGACATTTTGATGACCTCAGGCCATTTTGAGTGCGCATCCACAGCTATTAAAAACATTGAGTCCATGAATGGACCAGCAAAATCAATATGTACCCGTTGCCATGGAGATGAGGGCCACTCCCATGGGTGTAGAGGGGCCTGTGGTGGTGCATTTTGGACTCCCTGGCATCCTGAGCAGCTCTTGGTCAGGTCCTCGATTTGTTTATTGATTCCCGGCCACCACACATAAGCCCTGGCTAGGCTTTTCATTTTTACCCCTCCCAGATGACCCTCATGAAGCTCATTGAGCACTCTATCCCTTAACTTGGGTGGAATTACCACTCGGGATCCACACATCAAAGTCCCCCGGCACACTGACAGCTGTTCTCTCCTTGTCGAGAATGCTGGCAACAGTGAGTCGCCATGTGCTGGCCATCCCTGCACCGTCAAATCATATACCCGAGACAGTGTCGGGTCATTTCGGGTTTCCTTTTCAATACAAGCGTTAGTTACCGGTAGGTATTCAACTATAGTCGAATGGAATATTTCGACAGGATCCACTGATGGTGCTTCCTCCGCAGTAGGCAGTGGCAGGCGTGATAGCCCGTCAGCATTTCCATGCTGTTTCGTGCCCTTATATTCAATCTCATAGTGGTGCACCCCTAGAAAAAGTGACCATCTTTGTAGTCGTTGCGCAGTCATCACCGGAACGCCCTTCTTCGGATTAAAAATGGAGACAAGAGGCTGGTGATCAGTCAGCAAGGTAAATTTCTGCCCGTGCAGATAGTGATTGAACTTTTTCACTCCCCACACTAGGCTGAGGGCCTCCCTGTCAATCTGGGCGTAGTTACGCTCGGCTGAGGTTAGTGATCGTGACGCAAAAGCTATTGGCCTCTCTGAGCCGTCCGAGAATTTGTGCGACAGCACCGCTCCAATGCCGTAGGGTGACGCATCACATGCCAACCGAATTGGTAATGCCGGGTTGTAATGGGCCAATACCTCTTTCGATGTGATTAGCGTTTTGCTCTTCTGGAAAGCTCATCTACATTCGTCACTCCACTTCCATGGCACCCCAGTTTGCAGGAGGGTGTTCAGTGGGTGTAGTATTGTAGACAGATTTGGCAAGAACTTATGGTAGTAGTTTACCAGCCCGAGGAATGACCTCAGTTGTGACACATTTTCCGGTGCTGGAGCCTTGACTACTGCCTCAATCTTCTCTGGGGACTTATGTAACCCCTCTTTATCAATAACGCGGCCACAATACGAGATCTGTTTTCTAAAAAACTCGCATTTGGGGCGGTTAGCTCGGAGCCCATATTCCTGCAATCTAGTGAGCACCTGCTCCAGGTTGGCAAAGTGATCACTGTCATTTTCGCCCGTGACCAGGATGTCGTCCAAATAACACTGGGTCCCTGGGATCCCTTGCAGGACTTGTTCCATTGCCCTCTGCCAAATAGCCGGAGCTGATGCTACCCCGAATACCAGCCGGTTGTATTGGTAGAGACCTTTATGGGTGTTGATTGTGAGGTATTGTTTTGATGCTTCTTCTACCTCCATTTGCAGATATGCCTGGGCCAGATCAATCTTAGTGAAGCGTTTCCCTCCAGATAGCGAGGCGAAAATATCTTCAATCCGCGGAAGTGGATATTGTACGGTGTGAAGGATCGGGTTCACTGTTACCTTAAAGTCCCCACAGATGCGAACCTTCCTTGGATCCCCAGGCGTGCTGCTCAACGACTTTTTCATCACAGGGACGATGGGTGTAGCCCACTCGCTCCAGTCTACCTTGGACAGTACACCTGAACGTTCCAGACTCTCCAGCTGTGCTTCGACGGCTGGGCAGATCGCATAACGCCTTAAAAAATTTTGGGCTTGCGTTTTCTTCAATTTTAATCGTCGCTGTCATGCCTTTTAGTGTTCCGAGTCCTTGCTGGGACACTTCTTTCGCATCAGTTAGGATCTTTGACAGTCGCCCAGGTGTGACGTCGTCATCCTTTTTGTCAGCCACAGTCAGTGCCTGTATGGAATGCCAATCCAGTTGTATTTTCCGGATCCATTCACGTCCCAGTAATGGTGGTCCTCCATCTTGCAATACATATAGGTCTAGTTTTGGTGTTTCCTTACCATTATATATAACGGTCACCCTTATTTTTCCTTTGGGGTAGACTTTTTGCCCCGTGTACGTCTTCAAAATAATTTTTGTGTCTCTCAAGGGTATGTGTGAGAATAGCCGCTCGTAGTCCCTTCAGTTTATGACTGTTAGGGTTGATCCTGTGTCCAATTCCATCTTTACCTGGCCTCCTGCTATCTTGAGAGTGACCCAAATGGTTTGGTGATCCTCCGTTGTGATCACATTATGTAGTTTCAGACAACTCAGTTCCCTGCTTTCGGAGTCGTTATCACTCTTTTGTTCGTCTGAACTATTCTCCGTCATCTTATGTACCTTCTTGTACTTTTCTTTGGTAGGTTTCTTATTGCTGGTTTTCTTTCCCGACCTGCAGACTCGTGCTATGTGTCCTACTTTTCCACACTGTGTGCACACTTTGTCTTTGAACCAGCAATCATTCTGGTCGTGTGTTCTGCCGCAGCGATAGCACTCTCTGTTCCATATGACATTTCGTTTGTGCCATATTCTTGCGGTCTCTGTTGTATCTCTGCAGCGCCCCATGCTGCTGCTTCATATGATACTGCAATGCTGAAAGTCTTTTCCAGCGTAAGGTCCTTTTCAGATAAATGCCGTTTCTGGGTTCCTTCACTTTGAAGCCCACACACAAACTTGTCCCTTAAGGTATCTGCCAGTCCCGCTCCAAACTGGCAGTGTTTCGATAGTTTGCGCAGTTCTGTTAAATAATCAGCATTGCTTTCATCCTTATGCTGGTTCCGTTTGTGAAACTTGAATCTTTCTGCTATCAGCAGCGGTGTGGGGTTTAAATGTTCCTGTAGTATCGTTACTATGTCTTCAAAACTCTTTTCCATTGGCTTCGTTGGGGTTACTAGATTTCGTAATAAACCATACGTCTTTGCACCCATTAAATTTAACAATACCGACGCTTTCTTGTCATCTGACACCTCATTTGCCTTGCAGTACACCTCTATTCGTTCGCCATATGTAGTCCAATCTTCGACTTCATTGTCAAATGCGGTGATACTGCCACTCTTCGGCATTTTGGGTGTGGTTTAAAATGGCGTCTCCCAATGGCTTAAAATGGCGTCTCCCGCGCTTTCCTTCCTCCCCCGCTGCTGCCAAAGCCGCTCCCGGCGGCTCTCGTGGCAATGGCGGCGCCCTGTAGGTTTCGCGCGTCTCTCTCTCCCTCTCTTCGACGCTGCTCGGCCCCTGAACACCGGCTGCGCCCTGTGCGGTCTGCCCTCTCTCTCTCTCTCTCCCCCGTCGACGCTGCTCGGCCCTTTGCTGTGCCGCTCGGTCGGGCTCTAGCCCGCCGCTGTCCGGGAAGGGTCTGTGCACTACCTGTTGTCAGCCCGTTTCGCTGGACCACCTCGACTGGAAAGCCAAGCCTGGCTATCGACAGCCTCCCCCGCAATTCTCGAGTCTCTGCTGGATGACTGGGCGGTTGCCCGTGGTCGACGCCCGAGTCTCTGGCCTTGACCTCCAATCCACTGATCTCCAGGAACGAATCCCCGGGAGGTGATGCAGAGTTGCAGGTTGGTTCGAACTTGCCTCGTCGCCAATGTTGTGTCTGTGTATAATAAGACACAGACTGCAGGAGAAACGGAACAACAGGTGTGTACTCAACGTGGCTCACAGTGGAACTGCCTGTACAGATTACTACTCAGTGCTATATACAGGTGTGGTCACTGCCGGTACTGCAATATACATGAGCTGTAAAAAGTAGTTCCCCCCTTAAAGGTATATACATTACACTAGTCTCACCCATCAGTGGAAACATCCTCCTCGCATCCAGCCGATCAAGCCCCCTCACAATCTTACATGTTTCAATAAGATCGCCTCTCATTCTTCTGAACTCCAATGAGTAGAGTCCCAACCTACTCAACCTTTCCTCATACGTCAACCCCCTCATCTCCGGAATCAACCGAGTGAATCTTCTCTGAACTGCCTCGAGAGCAAGTATATCTTTTCTTAAATATGGAACCCAAAACTGCACGCAGTATTCCAGGTGTGGCCTCACCAGTACTCTGTATAACTGCAGCAAGACTTCCCTGTTTTTATACTCCATCCCCCTTGCAATAAAAGCCAAGATTCCATTGGCCTTCCTGATCACCTGCTGCACCTGCATACTAACTTTTTGTGTTTCATGCACCAGGACCCCCAGATCCCTTTGTACTGTAGCACTTTGCAGTTTCTCTCCATTTAGATAATAACTTGCTCTTTGATTTTTTCTGCCAAAGTGCATAACCTCACACTTTCCAACATTATATTGCATCTGCCAAATCTCTGCCCACTCACTTAGCCTGTCTATGTCCTTTTGCAGGTTTTTTATGTCCTCCTCACTCACTGCTTTCCCTCCCATCTTTGTATCATCGGCAAACTTGGATATGTTGCACTCGGTCCCCTCCTCCAAATCGTTAATATAGATTGTAAAGAGCTGGGGTCCCAGCACTGACCCCTGCGGAACACCACTAGTTACTGATTGCCAGCCCGAGAATGAACCATTTATCCCAACTCTTTGTTTTCTGTTAGATAGCCAACCTTCCACCCATGCCAGTATATTACCCCCAATCCCGTGATTTCTTATCTTGATCAGTAATCTCTTGTGTGGAACCTTGTCAAATGCCTTTTGGAAGTCCAAATACACTACATCCACTGGTTCCCCTTTATCCACCCTGTATGTTACATCCTCAAAGAATTCGAGCAAATTTGTCAAACATGACTTCCCCTTCATAAAACCATGCTGACTCTGTCCTATTAAATTATGTTTATCCAAATGCTCTGTTACTGCTTCCTTAATAATGGACTCCAACATTTTGCCAACCACAGATGTTAGGCTAACTGGTCTATAGTTTCCAGCTTTTTGTCTACTTCCCTTCTTAAATAAGGGTGTTACATTAGCAGTTTTCCAATCTGCCGGGACCTTTCCTGAGTCCAGGGAGTTCTGGAAAATAATCACCAATGCATCCACAATCCCTACCGCCACTTCTCTCAAGACCCTAGGATGTAGGCCATCAGGTCCGGGAGATTTATCCGCCTTAAGTCCCATTAATTTACTGAGTACCATCTCCTTAGAGATTTTAATCGTGTTTAGCTCCTCCCCCCCCCATTGCCCCCTGTTTGTCCAGTGTTGGGATATTTTTAGTGTCCTCTACTGTAAAGACTGATACAAAATATTTGTTCAGCGTCTTTGCCATCTCCATGTTCCCCACCACTAGTTTCCCGGTCCCGTCCTCTAAGGAACCAACGTTCACTTTAGCCACCCTTTTTCTTTTTATATAGCTGTAGAAACTCTTGCTATCTGTTTTTATATTTTTTGCTAGTTTACTTTCATAATCTATCTTCCCTTTCTTAATTAATCTTTTAGTTATTGTTTGCTGGCTTTTAAATGCTTCCCAATCTTCTATCCTCCCACTAGATTTGGCTACTTTATATGCCCTTGTTTTCAGTCGGATACTATCCTTTATTACTTTACTAAGCCGCGGATGGCTGTCTTCTTTTATTCCCCTTTTTCCTCAGTGGAATATATTTATCTTGAAAGATGTGAAATATCTCCTTGAATGTAGACCACTGCTCTTGTACCGTCTTACACCTTAATCTGTTTTCCCAGTCCACTTTAGTCAATTCTACTCTCATACCTTCATAGTCTCCTTTATTTAAGCTCAGTACACTGGTTTGAGATCCAACTCTCTCATCCTCAAACTGAATTTGGAATTCAACCATATTATGGTCACTCATTCCAAGGGGATCCTTTACTAGGACATTTTTTATTAATCCTGTCCTCCTGCCATCTGGGAGACACTACAGATGCATTCGCACCCGTACGACCAGATTTAGGAACAGCTTCTTTCCCAGGGCTGTCATCCTACTGAACTCCACAAATAAACACTAAAGCCTGCACATCTGCCGATGCACTTTATTATGGTCATATTTATGCTAATATATATGTACAAATGTATGTTGAAATGTTTAAGTGTCCTAATCCAAATTGTACACTCTCGGGAGCCGCAAGCCTACATTTCGTTGTACTGCACTTGTGCACTAACAATGACAATAAAAGTTGATTTGATTGATTTGATTTGATTGATTGATTACACAGGACCAGATCTAAGATTGCCTGCCCCCTGGTTGGTTCAGTTACATACTGCTCAAGGAACCCGTCCCTAATACACTCTATGAACTCTTCCTCAAGGCTGCCATGCCCAATTTGATTAGTCCAGTCAATATGAAAGTTAAAATCTCCCATGATTATAGCTGTTCCCTTATTACAAGCCCCAACAAGTGCAATGAGACCTGGGTGTCCTTGTGCACCAGTCGCTGAAGGTAAGCATGCAGGTGCAGCAGGCGGTTAAGAAGGCAAATGGTATGTTGGCCTTCATAGCGAGAGGATTCAAGTACAGGAGCAAGGATGTCTTGCTGCAGTTGTACAGGGCCTTGGTGAGACCACACCTTGAGTATTGTGTGCAGTTTTGGTCGCCTTATCTGAGGAAGGATGTTCTTGCCATGGAGGGAGTGCAGCGAAGATTCACCAGACTGATACCTGGGAAGGCAGGAATGACATATGAAGAGAGATTGGGTCGATTGGGCTTATATTCGTTAGAATTTAGAAGAATGAGAGGGGATCTCATTGAAACTTTTAAAATTCTAACAGGACTAGACAGACTGGATGCAGGAAGGATGTTCCCGATGGCGGGGGAGTCCAGAACCTGGGGTCACAGTCTAAGGATAAGGGGTAAGCCATTTAGGACTGAGATGAGGAGGAATTTCTTCACCCAGAGAGTGGTGAACCTGTGGAATTCTCTACCACAGAAGGCAGTAGAGGCCAATTCATTAAATATATTCAAGGAGTTAGGTATATTTCTTAAGGCTAAAGGGATCAAGGGATATGGGGAGAAAGCAGGGACGGACAGGGTACTGAATTTAGATGATCAGCCATGATCTCATTAAATGGCGGAACAGGCTCGAGGGGCAGAATGGCCTACTCCTGCTCCTATCTTCTGTGTTTCTATGACAGTGCAGCACTCCCTCAGTACTGTCAGAGGGGCAGTGCTGAGGGAGTGCCACACTGTCAGAGGGGCAGTACTGAGGGACTGCTGCACTGTCGGAGGGGCTGTACTGAGGGAGCGCTGCACTGTCGGAGGGGCAGTACTGAGGGAGCGCTGCACTGTCGGAGGGGCAGTACTGAGGGAGCGCTGCACTGTCGGAGGGGCAGTACTGAGGGAGCGCCGCACTGTCGGAGGAGCAGCACTGGGGGAGCGCTGCACTGTCGGAGGGGCAGTACTGAGGGAGTGCTGCACGGTCGGAGGGGCTGTACTGAGGGAGCGCTGCACTGTCGGAGGGGCTGTACTGAGGGAGCGCTGCACTGTCGGAGGGGCAGTACTGAGGGAGCGCTGCACTGTCAGAGGGGCAGTACGCTGGGAGCACCGCACTGTCGGAGAGGCAGTACTGAGGGAGCGCTGCACTGTCGGAGGGGCTGTACTGAGGGAGCGCTGCACTGTCGGAGGGGCAGTACTGAGGGAGTGCCGCACTGTCGGAGGGGCAGTACTGAGGGAGCACTGTCGGAGAGGCAGTACTGAGGGAGCGCTGCACTGTCGGAGGGGCAGTACTGAGGGAGCGCTGCACTGTCGGAGGGGCAGTACTGAGGGAGCGCTGCACTGTAGTGTGGGGCAATAGTGTGCAGTGAGAATGTGGGAAGGTGTGTTGCCATGCTGCTGTAGAATTGGAGAGTGGTGGTCAGTTCTGGATCAGTGGGCCCCATGGACCGGTTTATAAATAAACCGGACGGGTGAAGAGCGGGAGAGAATGCAACTCGCAGATCTTAGTGTAATTAATTGTGAAGAGGAGAAACAAAAAATTAGAAAAGGTTAAATGATTGGACAGAACAAGATGTGTAAATGAGATGCGAGTGTGCTAATTATTGCCGTTTCCTGCTCATTGCCCTGACAGAGGTGGGCGTTCTGGACCCAGAGATCCAGCGGTTCAACACCCCGGGATTTACCGGGTGCCTGGCTGGAGTCAGCTTTAACGGGATCGTCCCATTAAAGGCAGCACTGAGAACGGACACCAATCAGACTGTGGATGTTTTGGGGGAGTTGGTGGAGTCAAACTGTGGGGCTCGCCCCATAATCCTGTCCTCCGTCCTCCTGGAGGAGGATCCCTGGGCCTTGCACGCAGGTACAGAGCCAGCGGCTCATTGACAGAGCTCGGGTCCAATTGGGTCAAGGAATTCTTCTCCAAATTACTGCAGCTTGTTGAATGTTTTAAACAGCATCGCAATCTGACATCCCCTTAGCTGATGCAAATACTAATGGCATTTAATGAATATTGGGGAGGGAGAGTGTGGGGGGGGGAGGACAGTGGTGGGGGGGAGTGTGTGGGGGGGCAGGGGGAGTGGGGGTGGGGGGAGAGTGTGGGGGAGGGGGGAGAGTGTGGGAAGGGGGGAGCGTGTGGGGGGGGCGGGGAGGTGGGGGGAGAGGGTGGGGGGAGGGGGAGTGGGGGGGAGAGGGTGTGGGGGAGGGGGGAGAGTGGGGGGGAGAGGATGTGGGGGAGGGGGGAGAGAGTGTTGGGGTGGATAGGGGTGGGGGAGGGGGGAGTGTGGGGGGAGAGGGTGGGGGGAGGGGGGAGAGAGTGTTGGGGTGGGGGGAGAGTGGGGGGGAGGGGGGAGTGTGTGGGGGGAGGGGGGAGAGAGTGTTGGGGTGGGGGGAGAGTGGGGGGGAGGGGGGAGTGTGTGGGGGGAGGGGGGAGAGAGTGTTGGGGTGGGGGGAGAGAGTGTTGGGGTGGATAGGGGTGGGGGAGGGGGGAGTGTGGGGGGAGGGGGGAGAGAGTGTTGGGGTGGGGGGAGAGTGGGGGGGAGGGGGGAATGTGGGGGGAGAGGGTGGGGGGAGGGGGGAGAGAGTGTTGGGGTGGAGGGGGTGGGGGAGGGGGGAGTGTGTGGGGGGGGGTGGGGGGAGAGGGTGGGGGGTGGGGGGGGAGGGGGGAGTGTGTGGGGGGTGGGGGGAGGGGGGAGAGAGTGTTGGGGGGGGAGAGAGTGTTGGGGTGGAGGGGAGAGAGTGTTGGGGTGGAGGGGCTGGGGGGAGGGGGGAGTGTGTGGGGGGGGTGGGGGGAGAGGGTGGGGGGAGGGGGGAGAGGGTGGGGGTGGAGAGAGTGTTGGGGTGGAGGGGGAGGGGGGAGTGTGTGGGGGGAGAGGGTGGGGGGTGGGGGGAGAGGGTGTTGGGGGGGAGGGGGGAGAGTGTGGGGGGAGGGGGGAGTGTGTGGGGGGGTGGAGGGGGTGGGGGAAGGGGCCCGATTTATATTAACTGAAACTGAGAGACTTTGTGTTTCAGACACTCCACGAATCGGATACGATTACCTAACGGGAACGGTCATTGGCGGTGAGTACAGCCGGGACTGGGACCCCGTTAAACGGGATATTGTGCTGCAGTCATGGTTTAATCGTAAGCCTTTCTAGCCCACTCAGTTTTTTGAGGCCGCCTCCGTCTTCATTCGAATGAAGAGTCCAACTTTACTTTTCCTCATCGCTCACCCTCTGACATGTGCCCCGGTTATTTTCCCTCCCCCGTGTCTGCCGGTGCGACGAGACACAATGCCTGTTGTGGAGTATTTTAAACCAACACTCGACACAAGGTTTTCAGATCGAGAGTCAAGTTGTCTTTATTACACCGGTGGGGAGACAGTCTGCTCTGTCTTTAGCCAGACTTCTCCCAATTGTTACAGCAAACACGACATTTTTATATATTAAAATAAGCACGGCAGCCTCATGCACAATTCATTCCTGCAATCTGATTGGATCTTGGCCCGCATGCACCTTCACGGATTGGTTATATATCCTAAGGTAAACATGTGTAAGCTGCCTCCTCAATCATTCACTCAAACAGCTGAACGCTGATTAAAAGATACCTTGGAATGCGACCCAGATAATAAAGTTCTTACGGGCAGTTGAAATTCTAAACACCCTGTCTCCACTTAATTGCTTTTTAGTCTTCAAAGGTCAGCTATCTTGACCACCTCTTTATGGATGTGGCCTTTCATGTTAGCCCCTGTCTCTCTTACACCATTCAGTGAAACTGCCAGTGATGTCATTTTAACTCTTTCCCCACTTCAATGTCCATCAGACGAGTGCTGGGCTTGTCGAGCCCGCCTTGCCCCCCTAGTTTGGTATCTCGGGCCATTGGCTTGGTCTGGGTGCAGGCCCATCCAGACAACGCCTTGTGCAGAGAATTAGCGGCAGAATCACGGCAGCACCTGCTGAGTTTGGCCAGTTGGAGACCAGCAGCCCCCACCAAACCCCCAAGACCTGTGGGCACCTGTAAAACAAAGTCCAGCAGCCTTCAGGCTCCTCTTTGCTTTGTGGGGCCTGGTGTGATACCGAGTGCCAGTGGGAGCGGATGCCCCTTCACCCACCTCGTCCATTACATCACTGGGCCTGTTCATCTCCGTGTTGATGAGCTGGAGTCCAAGCTTCAAACACTGAGACACATCAGGGAGGGGGAGAGTTACCTGGACTCTGTGTTCCAGGAAGTAGTCACACCAATTAGATTAATTAGATAAACGAATTCAGATGTAGTCCGTGGTCAGGGACAAGAGGGTGTGACTATGAGTGAGGCAGGTACAGGGATCCAGGAGGTAGTGTTGGAGGAGCCGCAGCCCTTGCTCTTGTCCAACAGGTTCGAGGCTCTTACTCCCTGTGAGGACAGGAGCAGGGATTGCAGGGAGGATGAGCAACCTGGCCACAGCACCGTGGAACGGGGGGCCATTCAAGTGGGGGGAGTAAAAAGAAATGTTGTAGTGGTAGGGGATAGTATCATAAGGGGGATAGATAGGGTTCTTTGCAGCCGAGAACGAGAGTCCCGAAGGTTGTGTTGCCTGCCTGGTGCCAGGGTTAAGGACATCTCCTCTGGGCTGGAGAGAAACTTGGAGGGGGAGGATCCAGTTGTCGTGGTCCATGTTGGTACCAACGACATAGATAGGACAAGGAAGGAGGTTCTGCTGAGGGAGTATGAGCAGCTAGGGGCCAAATTAAAAAGCAGAACCACAAGGGTAATAATCTCTGGATTACTACCTGAGCCACGAGCAAATTTGGCTAGGGTAAATAAAATCAGAGAGTTAAATGCGTGGCTCAAAGACTGGTGTGGGAGAAATGACAACAGAAAATGCTGGAAAAACTCAGCAGGCCAGGCAACATCCGTGGAGAGAAATTAGAGTCGACGTTTCGGGTCGAAACCCTTTTTCAAAACTGGAAAGGAAATAAAATAGATCGAAGCCAGGGCTGCGATAGAACAAAAGAAGTAAAAGAGACATTAAGAGGTATTCAAAACCAGACGAGATGGTAATAGGACAGTGGAGACAAAAGACGGCTGAGATTAGGTGTGAAGTGTACTGGCAGGATGAGAGACAGCTGCCATGTGGGAGAGAGAAGAGAGAAAAAAAAGGAAAGGTGGGGGGGAAGGGAAGACCCAAAACAAAGGGGTGGAAAAAAATATAAGTAAAAATGTAATAGGGGCCGAGGTTATGATCTGAAATTGTTGAACTCGATATTGAGTCCGGAAGGCTGTAAAGTGCCTAATCGGAAGATGAGGTGCTGTTCCTCGAGTTTACGGTGAGCTTCCGTGGAACAATGCAAGAGGCCAAGGGCGGTGAGGTCCGAGTGGGAATGGGGCGGTGAATTAAAATGACAGGCGACCGGAAGCTCAGGGTCACCCTTACGGACTGAACGGAGGTGTTCCGCAAAGCGGTCACCCAATCTGCGTTTGGTCTCCGCTTGGATTGGGTGACCGCTTTGCGGAACACCTCCGTTCAGTCCGTAAGGGTGACCCCGAGCTTCCGGTCACCTGTCACTTTAATTCACCGCTCCATTCCCACTCGGACCTCACCGTCCTCGGGCTCTTGCATTGTTCCACGGAAGCTCAACGTAAACTCGAGGAACAGCACCTCATCTTCCGATTAGGCACTCTGCAGCCTTCCGGTCTCAATATCGAGTTCAACAATTTCAGATCATAACCTCGGCCCCTATTACATTTTTACTTATATTTTTTTCCACCCCTTTGTTTTGGGTCTGCCCTTCCCCCCCACCTTTCCTTTTTTTTCTCTCTTCTCTCTCCCACCTGGCAGCTGTTTCTCATCCTGCCAGTACACTTCACACCTAATCTCAGCCGTCTTTTGTCTCCACTGTTCTATTAGCATCTCGTCTGGTTTTGAATACCTCTTAATGTCTCTTTTACTTCTTTTGTTCTATCGCAGCCCTGACTTCGATCTATTTTATTTCCTTTCCAGTTTTGAAAAAGGGTTTCAACCCGAAACGTCGACTCTAATTTCTCTCCACGGATGTTGCCTGGCCTGCTGAGTTTTTCCAGCATTTTCTGTTGTTATTTCGGATTTCCAGCATCTGCAGTATTTTGCTATCGTACTGGGGTCGGAGAAATGGGTTTTGCTTCTTGGGACACTGGCACCAGTACTGGGACAGGAGAGAGCTGTTCCGTTGGGACGGACTTCACTTGGCCAGTGCTGGGACTAGAATCCTGGCGAATCGAATAACTAGGGCTGTAGAGAGGGCTCTAAACTAATTAGTGGGGGGGAGGTTTCAAGAGAGCGAAAAATAAAAATGTCAGCGGAGAAGGCAGTACAGCAAAGTAGCAGTGGGGAAATTAAAAACCAGAGCGTGTCAGGAAGGGACAGAATATATAAAGATAAAGGTAAAGTAGTAAAGGGGGTAAAAGCAGGAATAAATTGTCACAAAACATATTTAAAAGTTCTTTATCTGAATGCACGCAGCATTCGTAACAAAATAGACGAGTTGACGGTACAAATAACTACACATGGGTATGATCTGGTGGCCATTACAGAAACATGGCTGCGAGGTGACCATGACTGGGAACTAAACATCCAGGGGTATTTGACTATTAGGAAGGACAGACAGGAAGGAAAGGGAGGTGGGGTGGCTGTGTTAATAAAGGATGGAATCACTGCAATAGTGAGAAATGATATTGGGTCAAAGGATCAGGATAGTGAAACAGTTTGGGTGGAGATAAGGAATAATAAGGGGAAAAAGTCACTAGTGGGTGTAGTCTATAGGCCTCCTAACAGTTGGAACTCTATTGGTCGGAGTATAAATCAGGAAATAATTAGGGTTTGTAATAAGGGAACAGCTATAGTCATGGGAGATTTTAACTTTCATATTGACTGGACAAATCAAATTGGGCAGGGCAGCCTTGAGGAAGAGTTCATAGAGTGCATTAGGGACGGGTTCCTTGAGCAGTATGTTACTGAACCAACCAGGGGGCAGGCAATCTTAGATCTGGTCCTGCGTAATGAGACAGGATTAATAAAAAATGTCCTAGTAAAGGATCCCCTTGGTATGAGTGACCATAACATGGTTGACTTCCAAATTCAGTTGGAGGGTGAGAGAGTTGGATCTCAAACCAGCGTACTAAGCTTAAATAAAGGAGACTATGAAGGTATGAGAGCAGAGTTGACTAAAGTGGACTGGGACAGGAGCAGTGGTGTACATTCAAGGAGATATTTCACAACTTACAAGAAAAATATATTCCACTGAGGAAAAAGGGGCGTAAAAGAAAAGACAGACATCCGTGGCTAAGTAAAGTAATAAAGGATAGTATCCGACTGAAAACAAGGGCATATAAAGTAGCCAAATCTAGTGGGAGGATACAAGATTGGGAAGCATTTAAAAGCCAGCAAACAATAACTAAAAGATTAATTAAGAAAGGGAAGATAGATTATGAAAGTAAACTAGCAAAAAATATAAAAACAGATAGCAAGAGTTTCTACAGTTATATAAAAAGAAAAAGGGTGGCTAAAGTGAATGTTGGTCCCTTACAGGACGAGACCGGGAAATTAGTAGTGGGGAACATGGAGATGGCAAATATGCTGAACAAATATTTTGTATCAGTCTTTACAGTAGAGGACACTAAAAATATCCCAACACTGGACAAACAGGGGGCTATGGGGGGGGAGGAGCTAAACATGATTAAAATCACTAAGGAGATGGTACTCGGTAAGATAATGGGACTCAAGGCGGATAAATCCCCTGGACCTGATGGCTTACATCCTAGGGCCTTGAGAGAAGTAGCGGTAGGGATTGCGGATGCATTGGTGGTAATTTTCCAAAACTCCCTGGATTCAGGAAAGGTCCCGGCAGATTGGAAAACTGCTAATGTAACGCCCTTATTTAAAAAGGGAGGTAGACAAAAGGCTGGAAACTATAGACCAGTTAGCCTAACATCTGTGGTTGGTAAAATGTTGGAGTCCATTATTAAGGAAGCAGTAACAGGACATTTGGATAAGCATAATTTAATCAGACAGAGTCAGCATGGTTTTATGAAGGGGAAGTCATGTTTGACAAATTTGCTCGAATTCTTTGAGGACGTAACAAACAGGGTGGATAAAGGGAAACCAGTGAATGTGGTGTATTTGGACTTCCAAAAGGCATTTGACAAGGTGCCACACAAAAGATTACTGCACAAGATAAAAAATCATGGGATTGGGGGTAATATACTGGCATGGGTGGAAGATTGGCTATCTAACAGAAAACAGAGAGTGGGGATAAATGGTTCATTCTCGGGTTGGCAATCAGTAACTAGTGGTGTTCCGCAGGGGTCAGTGCTGGGACCCCAACTCTTTACAATCTATATTAACGATTTGGAGGAAGGGACCAAGTGCAATGTATCCATGTTTGCCGACGATACAAAGATGGGAGGGAAAGCAGTGAGTGAGGAGGACATAAAAAACCTGCAAAAAGACATAGACAGGCTAAGTGAGTGGGCAGAAATTTGGCAGATGGAATATAATGTTGGAAAGTGTGAGGTTATGCACTTTGGCAGAAAAAATCAAAGAGCAAGTTATTATCTAAATGGAAAGAAACTGCAAAGTGCTACAGTTCAAATGGATCTGGGGGTCCTGGTGCATGAAACACAGAAGGTTAGTATGCAGGTACAGCAGGTGATCAGGAAGGCCAATGGAATCTTGGCTTTTATTGCAAGGGGGATGGAGTATAAAAGCAGGGAAGTCTTGCTTCAGTTATACAGGGTACTGGTGAGGCCACACCTGGAATACTGCGTACAGTTTTGGTTTCCATATTTAAGAAAAGATATACTTGCTCTCGAGGCAGTTCAGAGAAGGTTCACTCGGTTGATTCCGGAGATGAGGGGGTTGACGTATGAGGAAAGGTTGAGTAGGTTGGGCCTCTACTCATTGGAATTCAGAAGAATGAGAGGCGATCTTATCGAAACATATAAGATTGTTAGGGGGCTTGATCGGGTGGATGCGGGGAGGATGTTTCCACTGATGGGTGAGACTAGAACTAGGGGACATAATCTTAGAATAAGGGGCTGCCCTTTCAAAACTGAGATGAGGAGAAACTTCTTCACTCAGAGGGTGGTGAACCTATGGAATTTGCTACCCCAGAGAGCTGTGGAAGCTGCGACATTAAATAAATTTAAAACGGAGATAGACAGTTTCCTAGCTGATAAGGGAATTAAGGGTTATGGGGAGCGGGCAGGGAAGTGGACGTGAGTCTAGGTTCGGATCAGCCATGATCCTATTGAATGGCGGAGCAGGCCCGAGGGGCCGTATGGCCTACTCCTGCTCCTACTTCTTATGTTCTTATGTACTGCCTGGGACTTGGGCAAAGCCCAGGTCTACAGAGAGGAACATTGAGGCCAAGGACTCTGATTGATGTACTGATTCCAGGGCTGGGAAATGTTCCTCGATAACCAGAAGCGAATGTGTCGTTCAAAGTTTGATGTCCCAGGCCTGCACTGATGAGAAAGGAACCAATGTTTGGAATACTGTCTGGGAAAGAGCATTAACGCGAGCTCGCTGTGCCGGGTACTGGTGGTGGTGTTGGTGTCTGAGCGAGGATGGGCTGCAATGACATGTTTGGATTTTGCACTAACCCTGTTGGTGTCCTCTTGTGTTCTAGTGATTGTGGCGTTTGTCCTTTTCACCATCCTGGCCCTATTGGTGCTACTTTTCTTGTATTATTACCGTCACAAGGGCAGCTATCGCACTTATGAGGCCAAACCCATCGAGCCCTCCAACAGTGCCAAACCAACCTCACTGAAGAAGGACCAAAACCTGCCGCAGATCCTGGAAGAGACTAAAAACGAATAGTCGGAGACGAGTTTGTGTTTCTTCAAGAAAGAGACAGTCATAAAAATTCCCTGCTCGAGGTGCCGTCCCATGTTAAATACCCAGTCTCTGGCTGGTCAAACATTCCTTATTTCTGAACAAGGTTTATTTATGCAAAAACTGGCAAAAGAATTTGCAAAACCAAATCCCAGGTTTCAGTAATGTGCGACCCAAGGGAATCTTTCCAATCCAAACTTTTTTTAAAGGTCATATGGTAATCTAACGCTGCTAATTAAGGCTAATAATGAGTAGAAAGAGTATCTATTAATGAATTGCTGCTGCTAGCTACAGAGGTGACAGGACCCTTGTTCCAAACTATAATCAATGCACTGCTATACTGTACGCGCTATCCTAGTGCATGCACACTATTTGCACACTATCTGCAATATACACCTCACTTTGACATAAACAATCACTTTCAATATTTTTTTACTGTTTCTGTTGACGAGTCTGAATCAACATTGTATAAAATTTTTATTGTAATATTTTATAAATTATAACATCCTGAGTAAAATTAACCTGGGAATGAAGGGGAATCGTCGAGAGGGCCTGGCAGGCCTTGCTGCCCCAGGCTGGCAATTTTCTACAATACCATCGAGTGCCGACTAAAGAGTTTGATGCCTTTGTGGGAATAGACACAAGCCCAATGTTACACGCCCCAGGCGTCGCCCCCACCCCCGGGCGTCCCCCCCACTGCCAGGTCCCCAGGTACTGACCAGAGGCGCAGGGACAGGACGTCCAGTGTTGGACATCAGCCCCATTGCCAGGTAGCCTGCTCCATCATTGGCAGCAGCTGGGGACTGGGAATCTCCAAGAGGAGTGCGTGTGTCAATTCAGACAAGATTCTGGGTTGGAATCTGAGGTGTGTGTGAGTCAAGATTGGAATTAGTGTCTCTAAGCAACGGGAGTTCCAGCTGGCAGTGGGATTAAGATCTTGGAGGTGCAGTTGCAGCTAGGACTGCTGTCTGAGCGAGCGGTGTGTTAGTCTAGACTGGCTTTGGGGTGTCTGAGCGAGGGGTGTGTTAGTCTAGACTGGCTTTGGGGTGTCTGAGCGAGCGGTGTGTTAGTCTAGACTGGCTTTGGGGTGTCTGAGCGAGCGGTGTGTTAGTCTAGACTGGCTTTGGGGTGTCTGAGCGAGCGGTGTGTTAGTCTAGACTGGCTTTGGGGTGTCTGAGCAAGGGGTGTGTTAGTCTAGACTGGCTTTGGGGTGTCTGAGCGAGGGGTGTGTTAGTCTAGACTGGCTTTGGGGTGTCTGAGCGAGCAGTGTGTTAGTCTAGACTGGCTTTGGGGTGTCTGAGCGAGCGGTGTGTTAGTCTAGACTGGCTTTGGGGTGTCTGAGCGAGGGGTGTGTTAGTCTAGACTGGCTTTGGGGTGTCTGAGCGAGCGGTGTGTTAGTCTAGACTGGCTTTGGGGTGTCTGAGCGAGCGGTGTGTTAGTCTAGACTGGCTTTGGGGTGTCTGAGCGAGCGGTGTGTTAGTCTAGACTGGCTTTGGGGTGTCTGAGCGAGGGGTGTGTAAGTCTAGACTGGCTTTGGGGTGTCTGAGCGAGCGGTGTGTTAGTCTAGGCTGGCTTTGGGGTGTCTGAGCGAGGGGTGTGTTAGTCTAGACTGGCTTTGGGGTGTCTGAGCGAGGGGTGTGTTAGTCTAGACTGGCATTGGGGTGTCTGAGCGAGGGGTGTGTTAGTCTAGACTGGCTTTGGGGTGTCTGAGCGAGGGGTGTGTTAGTCTAGACTGGCTTTGGGGTGTCTGAGCGAGCGGTGTGTTAGTCTAGACTGGCTTTGGGCTGTCTGAGCGAGCGGTGTGTTAGTCTAGACTGGCTTTGGGGTGTCTGAGCGAGGGGTGTGTTAGTCTAGACTGGCTTTGGGGTGTCTGAGCGAGCGGTGTGTTAGTCTAGACTGGCTTTGGGGTGTCTGAGCGAGGGGTGTGTTAGTCTAGACTGGCTTTGGGGTGTCTGAGCGAGGGGTGTGTGAGTTGGGTCTAGGATTAGGGTGTTTATGAGTAGGGTTTTAGTGTTGCAGACGGGATTTATAAATCTGAAGATGAAAATTTAATCTGCTGAATTCACTCACCCCCTTTCTAACTGGAAAAAGGATTCTGAGGAATATTGAATTTTACTCCCTATCCTGACATCATTCACTGGGCGCTGATTGACGGAATTGCCCCCTGGATCGATAGCCAGCCCTCAGCTTATTAAATCATGGAGCAAATTAAAGCGGTTCTGACAGACAATGCAAAGTGTGTCTAATAAGAGAATCTAATTCACAAACTGCTCAGGGAAAGGTGCCTCCCTTTACCCCGTCCCCTTCTCGCTCTACCTCTCTCACTCTCTGTACCCGTCTCACTCTCTCTCTCGCTCTCTGTACCCTGCCCTCTCTCTCACTCTCTGTACCCTGCCCTCTCTCTCTCTCTCACTCACTCTCTGTACCCTGCCCTCTCTCTCTCTCTCACTCTCTGTACCCTGCCCTCCCTCTCTCTCACTCTCTGTACCCTGCCCTCCCTCTCTCTCACTCTCTGAACCCTGCCCCCTCTCTCTCTCTCTCACTCTCTGTACCCTGCCCTCTCTCTCTCTCTCACTCTCTGTACCCTGCCCTCCCTCTCTCTCACTCTCTGTACCCTGCCCTCCCTCTCTCTCACTCTCTGAACCCTGCCCCCTCTCTCTCTCTCTCACTCTCTGTACCCTGCCCTCTCTCTCTCTCTCTCACTCTCTGTACCCTGCCCTCTCTCTCTCACTCTGTACCCTGCCCTCTCTCTCTCTCTCTCACTCTGTACCCTGCCCTCTCTCTCACTCTCTGTACCCTGCCCTCTCTCTCTCACTCTCTGTACCCTGCCCTCTCACTCTCTGTACCCTGCCCTCCCTCTCTCTCTCACTCTGTACCCTGCCCTCTCTCTCTCTCTCTCACTCTGTACCCTGCCCTCTCTCTCTCTCTCACTCTGTACCCTGCCCTCTCTCTCTCTCTCTCTCACTCTGTACCCTGCCCTCTCTCTCTCTCTCACTCTGTACCCTACCCTCTCTCTCTCTCTCTCTCACTCTCTGTACCCTGCCCTCTCTCTCTCTCTCTCACTCTGTACCCTGCCCTCTCTCTCTCTCTCACTCTGTACCCTGCCCTCTCTCTCTCTCTCTCACTCTGTACCCTGCCCTCCCTCTCTCTCACTCTGTACCCTGCCCTCCCTCTCTCTCTCACTCTGTACCCTGCCCTCTCTCTCTCTCTCACTCTGTACCCTGCCCTCTCTCTCTCTCTCTCACTCTGTACCCTGCCCTCTCTCTCTCTCTCACTCTGTACCCTGCCCTCTCTCTCTCTCTCTCACTCTGTACCCTGCCCTCTCTCTCTCTCTCACTCTGTACCCTGCCCTCTCTCTCTCTCTCTCTCACTCTGTACCCTGCCCTCTCTCTCTCTCTCACTCTGTACCCTGCCCTCTCTCTCTCTCTCTCTCACTCTCTGTACCCTGCCCTCTCTCTCTCTCTCACTCTGTACCCTACCCTCTCTCTCTCTCTCTCTCACTCTCTGTACCCTGCCCTCTCTCTCTCTCTCTCACTCTGTACCCTGCCCTCTCTCTCTCTCTCACTCTGTACCCTGCCCTCTCTCTCTCTCTCTCACTCTGTACCCTACCCTCTCTCTCTCTCTCTCTCACTCTGTACCCTGCCCTCTCTCTCTCTCTCACTCTGTACCCTGCCCTCTCTCTCTCTCTCTCACTCTGTACCCTACCCTCTCTCTCTCTCTCTCTCACTCTCTGTACCCTGCCCTCTCTCTCTCTCTCTCACTCTGTACCCTGCCCTCTCTCTCTCTCTCACTCTGTACCCTGCCCTCTCTCTCTCTCTCACTCTGTACCCTGCCCTCTCTCTCTCTCTCTCTCACTCTGTACCCTGCCCTCTCTCTCTCTCTCACTCTGTACCCTGCCCTCTCTCTCTCTCTCTCTCACTCTCTGTACCCTGCCCTCTCTCTCTCTCTCACTCTGTACCCTACCCTCTCTCTCTCTCTCTCTCACTCTCTGTACCCTGCCCTCTCTCTCTCTCTCTCACTCTGTACCCTGCCCTCCCTCTCTCTCTCACTCTGTACCCTGCCCTCTCTCTCTCTCTCACTCTGTACCCTGCCCTCTCTCTCTCTCTCTCACTCTGTACCCTGCCCTCTCTCTCTCTCTCTCACTCTGTACCCTGCCCTCTCTCTCTCTCTCTCACTCTGTACCCTGCCCTCTCTCTCTCTCTCACTCTGTACCCTGCCCTCTCTCTCTCTCTCACTCTGTACCCTGCCCTCTCTCTCTCTCTCACTCTGTACCCTGCCCTCTCTCTCTCTCTCTCACTCTGTACCCTGCCCTCTCTCTCTCTCTCACTCTCTGTACCCTGCCCTCTCTCTCTCTCACTCTGTACCCTGCCCTCTCTCTCTCTCTCACTCTCTCACTCGCTCTCTGTACCCTGCCCTCTCTCTCTCTCTCTCTCTCACTCTCTGTACCCTGCCCTCTCTCTCTCTCTCACTCTGTACCCTGCCCTCTCTCTCTCTCACTCTCTGTACCCTGCCCTCTCTCTCTCTCTCTCACTCTCTGTACCCTGCCCTCTCTCTCTCACTCTGTACCCTGCCCTCTCTCTCTCTCTCTCTCTCTCACTCTCTGTACCCTGCCCTCTCTCTCTCTCTCTCTCTCTCTGTACCCTGCCCTCTCTCTCTCACTCTGTACCCTGCCCTCTCTCTCTCTCTCTCTCTCACTCTCTGTACCCTGCCCTCTCTCTCTCTCTCTCTCTGTACCCTGCCCTCTCTCTCTCTCTCTCTCTGAACCCTGCCCCCTCTCTCTCTCACTCTCACTCTCTGAACCCTGCCCTCTCTCTCTCTCACTCTCTGTACCCTGCCCTCTCTCTCTCTCTCTCTCTCACTCTCTGAACCCTGCCCTCTCTCTCTCTCACTCTCTGTACCCTGCCCTCTCTCTCTCACTCTCTGTACTCTGCCCTCTCGCTCTCTCTCACTCTGTACCCTGCCCTCTCTCTCTCACTCTCTGTACCCTGCCCTCTCTCTCTCTCTCTCTCTCACTCTCTGTACCCTGCCCTCTCTCTCTCTCTCACTCTGTACCCTGCCCTCTCTCTCTCTCTCTCTCTGTACCCTGCCCTCTCTCTCTCTCTCTCACTCTCTGTACCCTGCCCTCTCTCTCTCTCTCTCTCTCACTCTCTGTACCCTGCCCTCTCTCTCTCTCTCTCTCACTCTCTGTACCCTGCCCTCTCTCTCTCTCTCTCACTCTCTGTACCCTGCCCTCTCGCTCTCTCACTCTCTGTACCCTGCCCTCTCTCTCTCTCTCACTCTCTGTACCCTGCCCTCTCGCTCTCTCTCTCTCTGAACCCTGCCCTCTCTCTCTCTCTCTCTCTCTGAACCCTGCCCTCTCTCTCTCTCTCTCTCTCTGTACCCTGCCCTCTCGCTCTCTCTCTCTCTGAACCCTGCCCTCTCTCTCTCTCTCTCTCTCTGAACCCTGCCCTCTCTCTCTCTCTCTCTCTCTGTACCCTGCCCTCTCTCTCTCTCTCTGTACCCTGCCCTCTCTCTCTCTCTCTCTCTCTGTACCCTGCCCTCTCTCTCTCTCTCTCTCTGAACCCTGCCCTCTCTCTCTCTCTCTCTGTACCCTGCCCTCTCTCTCTGAACCCTGCCCTCTCTCTCTCTCTCTCTCTCAACCCTGCCCTCTCTCACTCTCTGTACCCTGCCCTCTCTCTCTCTCACTTTCTGTACCCTGCCCTCTCTCTCTCTGAACCCTGCCCTCTCTCACACACTCTCTGTACCCTGCCCTCTCTCGCTCTCTCACTCTCTGTACCCTGCCCTCTCTCTCTCTCTCTGTACCCTGCCCTCTCTCTCTCTCTCTGTACCCTGCCCTCTCTCTCTCTCTCTCTCTGTACCCTGCCCTCTCTCACACTCTCTGTACCCTGCCCTCTCTCACACTCTCTGTACCCTGCCCTCTCTCGCTCTCTCACTCTCTGTACCCTGCCCTCTCTCTCTCTGTACCCTGCCCTCTCTCCCTCTCTCTGTACCCTGCCCTCTCTCACACTCTCTGTACCCTGCCCTCTCTCACACTCTCTGAACCCTGGCTTCTCTCGCTCTCTCACTCTCTGTACCCTGCCCTCTCTCTCTCTCTCTGTACCCTGCCCTCTCTCTCTCTGTACGCTGCCCTCTCTCACACTCTCTGTACCCTGCCCTCTCTCTCTATCTTCCCTGCCCCTCTCTCTCTCTACCCATCTCTCTTGTTCTTTCTGCCCCGCCCCTCTGTCTCGCATCCTGTTTTCAATTGATGTAATAGTTTTGTTCAAGTTTCTGTTCTTTGTGCATTTATGTATTAAATTCATTCCATTAATTGTTTAGTCGCTTGGCTTTTTTAAAGGTGGCTGTAACTGTAGAATCCAGGGTTAACCGGCAGTGAACTTTCATCTTCACACTCCGCTCCTGTGAAATTCGACAACCTACCTGTTGTCAGAACTCGAGTTTTCCTCGGAGTGACTGTAGTGACAGGGTCACGGCCCCCAATGAGTACCAATCTTCCCAAGGACCTTGTGGTCTGGGGGTGATTCTGCGGCCTGTGGTCTGGGGGTGATTCTGCGCCCTGTGGGTGGGGGTGATTCTGTGCCGTGCCCTGGGGGTGATTCTGTGGTCTGGGGGTGATTCTGTGCCCTGTGGGCGGGGGTGATTCTGTGCCCTGTGGGCGGGGGTGATTCTGTGCCCTGTGGGCGGGGGTGATTCTGTGCCCTGGGGGTGATTCTGCGCCCTGTGGGCGGGGGTGATTCTGTGCCCTGTGGGCGGGGGTGATTCTGTGCCCTGGGGGTGATTCTGCGCCCTGTGGGTGGGGGTGATTCTGTGCCGTGCCCTGGGGGTGATTCTGTGGTCTGGGGGTGATTCTGTGCCCTGTGGGCGGGGGTGATTCTGTGCCCTGTGGGCGGGGGTGATTCTGTGCCCTGTGGGCGGGGGTGATTCTGTGCCCTGTGGGCGGGGGTGATTCTGTGCCCTGGGGGTGATTCTGCGCCCTGTGGGCGGGGGTGATTCTGTGCCCTGTGGGCGGGGGTGATTCTGTGCCCTGGGGGTGATTCTGCGCCCTGTGGGTGGGGGTGATTCTGTGCCGTGCCCTGGGGGTGATTCTGTGGTCTGGGGGTGATTCTGTGCCCTGTGGGCGGGGGTGATTCTGTGCCCTGGGGGTGATTCTGCGCCCTGTGGGCGGGGGTGATTCTGTGGTCGGGGGGTGATTCTGTGGTCTGGGGGTGATTCTGCGCCCTGTGGGCAAGGGTGATTCTGTGCCCTGTGGTTGATTCTGTGGTCTGGGGGTGATTCTGCACCCTGTGGTCTGGGGGTGATTCTGCGCCCTGTGGTCTGGGGGTGATTCTCTGCCCTGTGGTCTGGGGGTGATTCTCTGCCCTGTGGGCGGGGGGTGATTCTGCACCCTGTGGTCTGGGGGTGATTCTGTGTCCTGTGGTCTGGGGGTGATTCTGTGTCCTGTGGTCTGGGGGTGATTCTGCGCCCTGTGGTCTGGGGGTGATTCTGTGTCCTGTGGTCTGGGGGTGATTCTGTGCCCTGTGGGTGGGGGTGATTCTGTGTCCTGTGGTCTGGGGGTGATTCTGTGTCCTGTGGTCTGGGGGTGATTCTGTGGTCTGGGGGTGATTCTGTGCCCTGTGGTCTGGGGGTGATTCTGTGCCCTGTGGTCTGGGGGTGATTCTGTGCCCTGTGGTCTGGGGGTGATTCTGTGGTCTGGGGGTGATTCTGTGCCCTGTGGTCTGAGGCTGATTCTGTGGTCTGGGGGTGATTCTGTGGTCTGGGGGTGATTCTGTGCCCTGTGGTCTGGGGGTGATTCTGTGGTCTGGGGGTGATTCTGTGCCCTGGGGGTGATTCTGTGTCCTGTGGTCTGGGGGGTGATTCTGTGGTCTGGGGGTGATTCTGTGTCCTGTGGTCTGGGGGGTGATTCTGTGGTCTGGGGGTGATTCTGTGGTCTGGGGGTGATTCTGCGCCCTGTGGTCTGGGGGTGATTCTGTGCCCTGGGGGTGATTCTGTGTCCTGTGGTCTGGGGGGTGATTCTGTGCCCTGTGGTCTGGGGGTGATTCTGTGCCCTGTGGTCTGGGGGTGATTCTGTGCCCTGTGGGTGGGGGTGATTCTGTGTCCTGTGGTCTGGGGGTGATTCTGTGCCCTGTGGGTGGGGGTGATTCTGTGGTCTGGGGGTGATTCTGTGCCCTGTGGTCTGGGGGTGATTCTGTGCCCTGTGGTCTGGGGGTGATTCTGTGGTCTGGCGGTGATTCTGTGCCCTGTGGTCTGGGGGTGATTCTGTGCCCTGTGGGTGATTCTGTGGTCTGGGGGTGATTCTGTGCCCTGTGGGTGGGGGTGATTCTGTGCCCTGTGGGTGATTCTGTGGTCTGGGGGTGATTCTGTGCCCTGTGGTCTGGGGGTGATTCTGTGGTCTGGGGGTGATTCTGTGCCCTGTGGTCTGGGGGTGATTCTGTGCCCTGTGGGTGATTCTGTGCCCTGTGGTCTGGGGGTGATTCTGTGCCCTGTGGGTGATTCTGCGCCCTGTGGGCGGGCGGGTGACGGATGCCCTCGGTCAACCCCCAGTTACACCGTGAAACTGATGCTCGCCCCGAGTTAGCTCCCGGTACTCGGCGAGCGCAGTTTGTGTCATTCCCCGAATTTCAGGATCACTGGCTGCTCAGAAGATGAAATTGTTGGAACTGGTAAGAAAGATCTTGTATTTTACAACTCCTTCTCTGACCCAGAATGTCCTGAAGCTTTCGAGCCGATGAACCGCTTCTTACGGACGCAAACGTTCCATTTAAAGGCGCGTTCATTTCGCGACACAATCCTAAAACTCAGGATCAACTCAAACTACTGCTCAGTGCCAGACACAGCGAGCGGAGGGAGAAATGGGCAGCGCCTCTCCGAGATCAGCTGCTTGCATTTATGTAGCGCCTTTAAAGTAGTAAAACATCACAAGGCGCTTCACAGGAGCGTCATCAGACAAATTGTGACACTGCCAAAGGAGATATTAGGGCAGATGACCAAAGAGGTAGGTTTTAAGACATGTATTAGAGGAGGTGGAGAGGTTTAGGGGGTGAATTGTAGAGCTTTGGGCCTCAGCAGCTGAAAGCACAGCCGCCAATGAAAATCAGGGATGCTCAGGAGGCCAGAATTAGAGGCGTGCAGACATCTCGGGGGTTGTAGGGGTGGAGGAGATTGCAGAGATAGGGAGGGGCGAGGCTGTAGGATAGGGTGCATCTGTATGATTTAGTAAACATTTTTGTATGACTATAACATGTGAAATTGTATGTTAAAAGCCTGTATAAAATGGTGAATGGCTGAGAGAAAAGCAGGATGGGAAATTATGCCAATCTGACTGAAACTCACTCTGTTTTCAATTACTGAAGGAATGGAATGTAATGCTCAGTTTATGGAGACTGTCATAGACATGATATTCAGTAACGTGATGGCAAAGAGATAAGAGTTAAAAAGAGGTAGGAATTGAAGGCACCCCTCAGTGATAACACTATAAAATGGACAGACTGTTTAGATATTCTCTTTCCAAAGACCATTTCCCAAGATGTTGTCTAAAGATAAAAGGCACTTTGATATGCACAAAGCGAGACCTAGTGGAATCAACAAGGTCATAAAACATGTACCAGGTGTCAGATAGCTGATCACAGTCACGTAGGCAAAGGAAGAGAAAGTGTATAAAGATAGATATTGAACACTGAAGGCAGCGTGAACCAAGAATCAGAGTTGAAGGAGCTTCAGTCAACAGAACACAGCAAGAAACTGGAGAACAGAGCTTCAGTCAACAGAACACAGCAAGACAGAGCTTCAGTCAACAGAACACAGCAAGACAGAGCTTCAGTCAACAGAACACAGCAAGAAACCGGAGAACAGAGCTTCAGTCAACAGAACACAGCAAGAAACCGGAGAACAGAGCTTCAGTCAACAGAACACAGCAAGAGAATAAAGAGACCGCGCCACAGTCACTCGGAAGGAATGGCGAGGCTCAAACAAACAAGACTGTGACTATCATTAAGGAATCTGCTTGATTTTTCATTACAATATTTAATTCTATAAATTGCTCATTTTGTTCCCTTTTACAGGAAACGTTATTGACTGGAGGTGGAAGGTTATTCTGACCCCACCTTGCCCACAGTGCTTCCTGATCTTGCAGGCCTGAGTAACTGATGCTGGTCACCGCTGTCTGTCTCTCTCACTCTGTCTGTCTCTGACTCTGTCTATTTCTCCAATCCTGGTGTAATCCTGACCATCCAATCCCCGCACAGTGAGGCTGAAGGCTCGGTTCACGCGCAGATTGTACCAGGTGTGACCACACTGACTGGAGATGTCACAAACTTTTGTTTCTGCTAAATATCTGGGTGAAGTAATGAAGAGATACGTGTACATTAAACACTGTGGGAATCACTGAGATGGGGTGGTAAGAAGCCAGCTACAGTTGAGTTCCTTGTAGACGAGTTGCTTGGTGCAGGATGTTGAGGATGTGACTGCACCATTGAAGTCTGGATGGTTTTAATTTGTGGATATTTTGCCGAGTGCCTCTGGCCTGTGGCGGCTGAGCTGCTTGTAGTTACAGACGCTGCTCCCAGTCTCTCAAGCCCATTAAACATGGAGGAAGGTGTTTCCTCGACACATTGTCTGTTTTATTGATTCATAGTGACTGTTTCATTCAACATTTCTCGGTGAGGTTTTGGCAGATCTCCCGTCCCCTCAAAATCAAGGGACCGCAGTCAGTGAGACTCCCAGAAAATGAAACTCCAGCTTCACGTGAGCAGAATCGTGGCTGAGGGGAGAACGGGTTAGAACAAAGGTCAGGAAATAATTCCTGCAATTTCTCATTAAAACAGATGCTCGAATCAGAAGGTTGTGAACGTGAGTTCATAACCCAGGTCGATATTCCCGGTGCCAGGACTGAGGGAGCGCCGAACTGTCGGAGGGGCGGTACTGAAAGAGCGCCGCCCTGTCGGAGGGGCAGTACTGCGGGAGTGCCGCACTGTCGGAGGGGCAGTACTGAGGGCGCGCCGCACTGTCGGAGGGGCGGTACTGAGGGAGCGCCGCACTGTCGGAGGGGCGGTACTGAAGGAGCGCCGCACTGTCGGAGGGGCGGTACCGAGGGAGTGCCGCACTGTCGGAGGGGCGGTACTGCGGGAGTGCTGCACTGTCGGAGGGGCGGTACTGAAAGAGCGCCGCCCTGTCGGAGGGGCAGTACTGCGGGAGTGCCGCACTGTCGGAGGGGCGGTACTGAAAGAGCGCCGCCCTGTCGGAGGGGCAGTACTGCGGGAGTGCCGCACTGTCGGAGGGGCGGTACTGAAAGAGCGCCGCCCTGTCGGAGGGGCAGTACTGAGGGCGCGCCGCACTGTCAGAGGGGCAGTACTGAGGGAGCGCCGCACTGTCGGAGGGACAGTACTGAGGGTGTGCCACACTGTCGAAGAGGCTGTACTGAGGGAGCGCCGCCCTGTCGGAGGGGCGGTAGTGAGGGAGTGCCGCCCTGTCGGAGGGGCGGTACTGAAGGAGCGCCGCACTGTCGGAGGGGCGGTACCGAGGGAGTGCCGCACTGTCGGAGGGGCGGTAGTGGGAGAGTGCTGCCCTGGCGGAGGGGAGGTACTGAAGGAGCGCCGCACTGTTGGAGGGGCGGTACTGAGGGAGTGCCGCCCTGGCGGAGGGGCGGTACTGATGGAGCGCCGCCCTGTTGGAGGTTCCATTTTTCGGATGAGATGTTAAACAGTGGCCATGTCTGCCCTCTCAGGTAGATATTAAAGACCCCACGGCACTATCGGAAGCGTAGCAAGCTCCCCAAGTGTCCTGGCCAATATTTGCTCTGAACCAACATCGGTTAACTGGCCCCTCACCACACGGCTGTTTGACCGATCTTGCTGTGCACAGAATGGCTGCCACAATTGCCTGCGACACCACTCCAAAATAATTCAGTGTGCGATGCGACTTGATGAACGTTTGCATCAATAAAAGTCCTTTTTTCCCCAAATTCTCAGGCATTTAATGAAAAATGCAGAATAGGAAGGATTGCAATGGTGAATTTTCAATCATTCCATCAGAGCTGGTTCTATCGGAGGGGAACCGGTTTCAGTCTGTGTCTGATGGGACACAATCATCGCAACAGAACCTGCAACTAGTGTCACCATCTTCCCTCACCCTTATTTACGAACACCTGCCCTGACAACTGATGAACTGATTTTGAATGCAGGTGGCTTCCACGCGGTTGTGTGAGCAAGGAACAGAGAGAATTCATTTATCATTTTTATTTCAAATGCATTTTAAGGAAAGAGCGGATTCTGCTCCATGCTCCACTTCGAGATCCCAACCGTTCTCAGACTGCGCAAAACGTGAAACTCTGCAAAGTCGGGACTCTGAAATCAACCAAATGTCGCATCTCAGTGGAAAGCATCGCTCCACCAGAGAACTCGCTGCTTCACACAGGCTGCGTTACAGCAGGACTAGCAAACCTGGGCTAATATTCTCACTTGGTGCAGTGGATGGAGACGTCACTGAAGACCACCTAATACAGGTGTGTAAATCATGAACAGCGTGTAAATCACAAGCAGTGTGACGACATACAGGCGTGTAAATCATGGGCAGCGGGACTCCGAATTGTGATGTGGACTCTGGCAAGCCAGGCTCCTGCAGCACCAAGTCAGACACTCAACTGGCTAAACCTCTCCCTCTCCCAACATCGCACGGCTGCTGGTTTCTGTTGCGGAACCGTTTGAGAGAGAGAGAGAGATCGGGACGTCCACAGTCCGCTTGAATCAGCCGCCTCACCGTGCAGGCAGGAGTTCCACCCAGTCTCTGGAACCAGCCGCACCTCAGAAACCCTTTGAAATGTGTCTTGAGTAAAAGTTATGACAGACATTAGTTCTTGTGCCAACTGAACCTGGACTGTGTCCCCGAAAAGAAAAGTGTCTCTCAGCCCCGAGCCCCTCAAGCCTCGAACCCCAAACCCCAAATCGGGGGGTCCCAGATTCTGGGCTCCCAGTGTCGAGGGGGGATGTCCCAGATTCTGGGCTCCCAGTGTCGAGGGGGGATGTCCCAGATTCTGGGCTCCCAGTGTCGAGGGGGGATGTCCCAGATTCTGGGCTCCCAGTGTCGAGGGGGGAGTTCCCAGATTCTGGGCTCCCAGTGTCGAGGGGGGAGTTCCCAGATTCTGGGCTCTCAGTGTCAAGGGGGGAGTTCCCAGATTCTGGGCTCCCAGTGTCGAGGGGGGATGTCCCAGATTCTGGGCTCCCAGTGTCGAGGGGGGCGTTCCCAGATTCTGGGCTCCCAGTGTCGAGGGGGGAGTTCCCAGATTCTGGGCTTCCAGTGTCGAGGGGGGAGTTCCCAGATTCTGGGCTCCCAGTGTTGAGGGGGGATGTCCCATTGTCGAGGGAGGAGTTCCCAGATTCTGGGCTCCCAGTGTCGAGGGGGGATGTCCCAGATTCTGGGCTCCCAGTGTCGAGGGGGGATGTCCCAGATTCTGGGCTCCCAGTGTCGAGGGGGGAGTTCCCAGATTCTGGGCTCCCAGTGTCGAGGGGGGAGTTCCCAGATTCTGGGCTCTCAGTGTCAAGGGGGGAGTTCCCAGATTCTGGGCTCCCAGTGTCGAGGGGGGATGTCCCAGATTCTGGGCTCCCAGTGTCGAGGGGGGCGTTCCCAGATTCTGGGCTCCCAGTGTCGAGGGGGGAGTTCCCAGATTCTGGGCTTCCAGTGTCGAGGGGGGAGTTCCCAGATTCTGGGCTCCCAGTGTTGAGGGGGGATGTCCCATTGTCGAGGGAGGAGTTCCCAGATTCTGGGCTCCCAGTGTCGAGGGGGGATGTCCCAGATTCCGGGCTCCCAGTGTCGAGGAGGGATGTCCCAGTGTCGAGGGGGGATGTCCCAGATTCTGGGCTCCCAGTGTCGAGGGAGGAGTTCCCAGATTCTGGGCTCCCAGTGTCGAGGAGGGATGTCCCAGATTCTGGGCTCCCAGTGTCGAGGAGGGATGTCCCAGATTCCGGGCTCCCAGTGTCGAGGGGGGATGTCTCAGATTCCGGGCTCCCAGTGTCGAGGGGGGATGTCCCAGATTCTGGGCTCCCAGTGTCGAGGGATCCCAGTGTTGGGGGGAGGTGTAGCTGAGAGAAGGTGAGGTGCAGCAAAGGCTGGTCTAAGTATATGTGCTGATGGCAGACTGAGACACCACAACGGGCAACAGTCGTTCTCTGGGCTCTGACACAATACAATAGCTCAAACTCACACCAGCCGCTCAGGAAATGTGTCAATGGGCCCGCTACACACATCTACCTGACACCCAAACACAGGTTTGACATTAAAATAACAATGGGTTCACAGCATTTCCATCTTCCGTTCAATTCCCACGTACTTCAGTGCATCTGCCTGGCTGTATCTGAAACAGAAACACAAAACCTTGTTTCAGGCATTGTATCGGTCACATGTGTGTTTTTATCTGTTCTGAATGCAAGTCCTTTCAGATGTGGAGTCGGATTTGAATTCACGGATAACCTGCCCAGATTGTGCATTTTAGCAACTTCTAAATCTTCAGTTTGCATAAACCAGAAAATGTACTGTAACTAGTAGCAGAAATCAGGAAATGAGGGGCAAAAGGTTCAATGAAAAATGATTCCTTTTATCATAGAATGATGCTGCACAGAAGGAGGCCATTCGGCCCATCGTGCCTGTGCCGGCTCTTTGAACGAGCTCTCCAATTAGTCCCACTCCCCTGCTCTTTCCCCCATAGCCCTGCAAATATCTCATTTTCAAGTATTTATCCAATTTCCTTTTGAAAGTTATTACTGAATCTGCTTCCACTGCCCTTTCAGGCAGCGCGTTCCAGATCACAACAACTCGCTGCATAAAAAAAAATTCTCATGTCACCTCTGGATTCTTTTGCCAATCACCTTAAATCTGTGTCCTCTGGTTACTGACCCTCCTGCCAGTGGAAACAGTTTCTCCTTATTTACTCTCAAAACCCTTCATGATTTTGAACACCTCTATCAAATCTCCTCTTAACCTTCTCTGCTCTAAGGAGAACAACCCCAGCTTTCCAGTCTTTCATCCCTCAGGGAAGCGTGCTTGCACCGCTGCTGTACAACATCTACACGAATGACCAACCTGTAGACGATGTCACACGCCGTTTTATATATGCTGATGACTTATGTGTCACTGCCCAAAGCACTGATTTTAACACCGTGGAGAAAACGCTTTCTGAGGCCTTGGAGGAACTAAAATCCTACTATGAAGAAAACCACCTTCGCGCAAACCCATCAAAGACGCAAGTTTGTGCATTCCACCTCAGAAACCGTGAAGCCAAATGCCAGCTGAAAGTAACCTGGTGTGGAGCAACACTGACGCATTGCGAGCACCCTATCTACTTAGGAGTCACCCTTGACCGATGCCTCACCTTCAAGAACCACATCGAGAAGACAAAGGCAAAAGTGAGTGCACGAAACAACATCCTGAATAAGCTCACTAACACAAGATGGGGAACAAGCCCAAAAACATTGCGAACCAGTGCACTTGCTCTTTGCTATTCCACTGCCGAATACGCCTGCCCTGCATGGGAAAGGTCTACTCATGCCAAGAAGATGGATGCCGTTCTGAATGCAAGCTGCCGACTTATCACAGGTTGCTTAAAACCAACAAACACCAACAGCCTATATATCCTGGCGGGTATCGCTCCCCCTGATATAAGAAGGACGGTAGCCAGCAAGAAAGAGCGACTCCGTCAAACATCAGATGAAAGGCACCCTCTGCATTGTCATACGCCTACACCCAGCCGCCTAAAGTCAAGGAAGAGCTTCATGAACAGTGTTGTTCCATTACAATCAACCTCATCTGAAGCCCGCATCGTCTTGTGGAAAGACCGGCTCGCCAGTCTTGAACAACCCCCAGCGATGGAAATTTTACCTGATGAAAGCCTTCCCCCAGGAGCTAATTGCAACTGGGCAACCTGGAAGTGCCTTAACAGACTTAGGACCGGTGTAGGTTGCTCAAAGGTGTCACTAAGCAAATGGGGATATTCAACCAGCCCGACAACTTGTGAATGTGGAACTGAGGCACAGACTATGCAACATCTCCTGCAATGCCCATCGTTAGAGGAACCCTGCGCTGTTGCAGATCTTGCCGAATCCAACAACAAGGCGCAAAAATGTGTCCAGTTCTGGCTGGGCTATGTATAGACTGTCCGTGGGCACGATAAGAAGATGATCCCTGGTACCATTCTTGTAAATCTCCTCTGCACCCTCTCCAAGGCCTTGACATCCCTCCTAAAGTGTGGTGCCCAGAATTAGCAACATAGGAATAGGAAGAGGCCATTCAGCCCATCGAGCCTGTTCTGCCATTCAATGGGATCATGGCTGATCTGCGATCTAACTCCATCTACCCACCTTTGGTTAACAGAAATCTATCAATCTCCGATTTAAAATTAACAATTGATCCAGCATCAATTGCCATTTGCGGAAGGGAGTTCCAAACTTCTATCACCCTTTGTGTGTAGAAGTGTTTCCTAATTTCACTCCTGAAAGGTCTGGCTCTAATTTTTAGACAATGCCCCCCCAGTCCTAGAATCCCCAACCAGCGGAAATAGTTTCTCTCTCTACCCTATCTGTTCCCCTTAAAACCTCGATTAGATCACCCCTTAACCTTCTAAATTCTAGGGAATGCAACCCTAATTTGTGTAGTCAATTGAACACAATATTCCTGTCTGCCAACATTCCCTATAACCCTCTCTGCCGGTCCCGCGCAGCATGAGACCGGCTTTTCCTATGTTAAAGTTTGCACACGTGCGAACCTGTGAATGGGCTGCACTGCCCCTTAAAGGGGCCACGCACCCGAACAAAAATTACAGGGAACACTGCCCTCCGCCCTCTCAGGTGGACTTAAAGGATCCCATGGCTCTATTTCGAAGGTGTGGAGATGCCGGAGTTGGACTGGGGTGGACAAATGTAAGAAGTCACACAACACCAGGTTATAGTCCAACAGCTTTATTTGAAATCACAAGCTTTCGGAGCGCTGCTCCTTTGTCAGGTGAAGTGACGCGAAGTGAAGTGAAGTCACCTGACGAAGGAGCAGCGCTCCGAAAGCTTGTGATTTCAAATAAAGCTGTTGGACTATAACCTGGTGTTGTGTGACTTCTTCTATTTCGAAGAGCAGGGGAGTTCCCCCCGGTGTCCTGGGGCCAATATTTAACTCTCAATCAATATCACTAAAACAAATTATCTGGTCATTTTCACATCGCTGTTTGTGGGAGCTTGCTGTGCGTAAATTGGCTGCCGCATTTCCTACATTACAACAGTGACTGCACTTCAAAAAGTACTTCATTGGCTGTAAAGCGCATTGGGACATCCTGAGGTTGTGAAAGGCGCTATAGAAATGCAAGTCTTTCTTTTCTTTTGTACTCTATTCTATGCCTGTTTATAAAGCCCAGCATCCCGTGTGCTTTAACAGCCTTCTCAACTTGTCCTGCCACCTTCAAAGATTTGTGTACGTACACCCCCAGGTCTCTCTGTTCCTACACCCCCTTTAAAATTGAACCATTTCGTTTATCTTGCCTCTCCTCATTCTTCCTTCCAAAATACGCAAATGATCAGCGAGCGGGGACAGTGCGGCGCGAAGCCGCGTGTTGCTGGACTCAGTCTCTTCACACACGTTATTGCCCACAAACCGAGCAGGAGGGAGCTGATTGGGCACAAGGAGTGACCAGCTGATCACTGACCGGCCAATTGGGGACAGGGAGTGGCCAGGTGATCACTGAACAGCCAATTAGGCACAAGGAGTGACCAGCTGATCACTGACCGGCCGACTGGTGACAGGGAGTGACCAGCTGATCACTGACCGGCCAACTGGTGACAGGGAGTGACCAGCTGATCGCTGACCGGCCGACTGGTGACAGGGAGTGACCAGCTGATCGCTGACCGGCCGACTGGTGACAGGGAGTGACCAGCTGATCACTGACCGGCCGACTGGTGACAGGGAGTGACCAGCTGATCGCTGACCGGCCGACTGGTGACAGGGAGTGACCAGCTGATCACTGACCGGCCAATTGGGGACAGGGAGTGACCAGGTGATCACTGAACAGCCAATTGGGGACAGGGAGTGGCCAGGTGATCACTGACCGGCCGATTGGGGACAGGACCGGCCGACTGGTGACAGGGAGTGACCAGCTGATCGCTGACCGGCCGACTGGGGCCAGGGAGTGACCAGCTGATCGCTGACCGGCCGACTGGGGCCAGGGAGTGACCAGCTGATCGCTGACCGGCCGACTGGGGCCAGGGAGTGACCAGCTGATCGCTGACCGGCCGACTGGGGCCAGGGAGTGACCAGCTGATCGCTGACCGGCCGACTGGGGCCAGGGAGTGACCAGCTGATCGCTGACCGGCCGACTGGGGCCAGGGAGTGACCAGCTGATCGCTGACCGGCCGACTGGGGCCAGGGAGTGACCAGCTGATCGCTGACCGGCCGACTGGGGCCAGGGAGTGACCAGCTGATCGCTGACCGGCCGACTGGGGCCAGGGAGTGACCAGCTGATCGCTGACCGGCCGACTGGGGCCAGGGAGTGACCAGCTGATCGCTGACCGGCCGACTGGGGCCAGGGAGTGACCAGCTGATCGCTGACCGGCCGACTGGGGCCAGGGAGTGACCAGCTGATCGCTGACCGGCCGACTGGGGCCAGGGAGTGACCAGCTGATCGCTGACCGGCCGACTGGGGCCAGGGAGTGACCAGCTGATCGCTGACCGGCCGACTGGGGCCAGGGAGTGACCAGCTGATCACTGACCGGCCGACTGGGGCCAGGGAGTGACCAGCTGATCACTGACCAGATGTGGGATTCTCATTCACTGGCGGTTTGTGAAGATTTAGTTTTAAATTTCACCTGTAATCGAAGAACAATTCCTCGCCGGTCTGGATCACTCTTTTGGCAAAAATCCCAATTCGGTGATCGCCGTTCACCATGACAACTGGAAAAAGAGAAAACGAGTCATTGATGCCCAGAATCGCCTGTGGCGTTTGGCATCACGAGGTTAGGCGCTCCGCTGTGTGGCCCGGGCAGTTGGGGCCCTGCCCTGAATTGTCAAGCAAATTGCTGTTTCCCCTCTCACATTCTCAGACCCCCCGCCTCCCCTAGCCCTTCACCCTATCCCCTCCACCTCCCCCCTTATTTCTCCTCCTCCCCCACACCCTCATCATGCTCCCCATCCACTCACTCCTCCCCACCCCCCCCCAACCCCACCCCCTTACCTTTAGCGTAACAGTTGGGATTGACGGAGTGATTTGCGAATCGGATTTTGTTCCCTTTGCGCGTAGCATCAACAACAAAATCTACAAAACAGGAACGAAAACGTCGATAGAGCGAGACCCCAATTACCCTTCCCTCCGACCCCCACCCCCCACAATCCCTGCTGAAGAAATTGGCAGGGCTGAAGCAGGAGTCGGAGTATCGGAAAGTCACTCCGTGGCACCAGGACCCTGTGGAACCTGCAGTTCCCAAGCCGAGTCTCCCGCGTCCGACACAGTTGCCAGACCAAGTCTCCCGCGTCCGACACAGTTCCCAGACCGAGTCTCCCGTGTCCGACAGTTGCCAGACCGAGTCTCTCGCGTCCGACAGTTGCCAGACCGAGTCTCCCGCGTCCGACACAGTTCCCAGACCGAGTCTCCCGCGTCCGACACAGTCCCCTGATCACAGCTATTGAAGGCCCCACAGCAGCTCAAACACAGCGACACTGGACAGGCAAAGCACAACACCGATTATCAACAGCCTGGACAGTGTGAGCAGGTACACTGACCATTGTTCAGATTGAACAGGAAGCTGGACATGTATTTATCGTAGACTTTCCCTCGCCGATCTGCTTCATCCTGAGATATAATCTGCAAGGAAAACAGATCAAGGGTCAGACCGTCCAGCATTGCTTGCATGCTCTGAGACCAGCACAGTTTAAGGTGAAGCCTGCAGCTCCCGGCCCAGCCCCCCCATCACGGCCCAGCCCAGGTACCCCCGCGGCCTGGAGCTCACCGGGCTGCTGGGACACAAACCCAGCGGCCTCAACACATCAGCTCAGCACCGGGTCATGTGACTGGGACTATCCTGCAATCTTCCAAAATTCCCTAGCTTCAGGAACAGTCCCAGTGGATTGGAAGGTCGCAAATGTAACCCCACTATTCAAGAAAGGAGGGAGAGAGGAAACAGGGAACTCCAGGCCAGTTAGCCTGACATCGGTCGTCGGGAAAATGCTGGAATCCATTGTTAAGGAAGTGGTATCAGGGCACTGAGAAAATCATAACATGATTAGGCAGAGTCAACATGGTTTTATGAAAGGGAAATCGTGTTTGACAAATTTATTAGAGTTTTTTGAGGATGTAACTAGCAGGGTAGATAAAGGGGAACCAGTGGATGTAGTATATTTGGATTTCCAAAAGGCATTCGATAAGGTGCCACATAAAAGGTTATTACACAAGATAAGGGCTCATGGGGTTGGGGGGTAATGTATTAAGTATTAATGTATGCATAAAGGATTGGTTAACAAACAGAAAACAGAGAGTAGGGATAAACGGGTCATTTTCATGTTGGCAGGCTGTAATTAGTGGGGTGCCGCAAGGATCAGTGTTGGGGCCTCAGCTATTTACAATTTATATTAATGACCTAGATGAAAGGACCAAGTGCAATGTATCCAAGTTTGTTGACGATACAAAGCTAGGTGGGGCAGTAAGATGTGAGGTGGACGCAAAGGACTCGATTTTCAGTGTGCCGTGGAGTCGGGTTTGGAGGTGTGCAGGTGGTTAAAATCCCAAAATCAGGGGCTCCGACCCCATCCCGCCTTCAAGCCAATTTCAAAGGAGGCGGGTACCCGCCCCACACTGGGACCCGCCTACCCGAGGCGGGAAGGGATTAGTGCCAATTAACTGCCTGTTAACAGGCAGTTTTTAGCCTAATCCCTATTTTTAAGCTTGAACTGTGGGAATCCCGATGGCTCCAAACCACGCCAAGTTGGAGGAGTCGGGCCGTCGGGTTGAAGGGCTTGGAGGGGTCGAGATGTCGGTGTTCAGGTGAGTGATGTGTGCATGAGTGCAAAGGTAAGTGTGTTTGGTGTGTCTAAAGTGATTAAATAAGTTTTACATACATTTTCTTACCTTTTCAGCCTTCCTTCCTTTAGGTTTGGGGAGTCCCTCATCTCACCGGCACAGAAAGCAGAATGGCTGCGATCTGTCAAAAGTGACAGCCTTCAGCTTTCTGTGCAGGAGAGATTTCTAACTGAGTCTGTGGAGAAGGACTCAGGTTAGAAGTAAGACTGTCAGTGTTTGACAGCTTCAAACAACTGTGAAACACTGATATTTCATCTGTCAAAACCTCTTGAGAGATGAAATTTCAATCTGTGACGTCACCTGTTGCCGGGTGGCCCTTAATTGGCCTGCTGAGCCCGCTGGGTGGGCTCAACAAGGCCAATCAAGTTAAAATCGCGTGGATTGGCCGCATCTTGATGGAGGCGGGACTACAACCCCGAAAGTTGTAGTCCCGCCTCCAACCCGACTCCTGAATGAAAATCCAGCCCATAGAGTCTGCAAAGGGATATAGATAGACTGAGTCAGTGGGCTGTAAGGTGGCAGATAGACTGAGTGAGTGGGCAGTAAGGAGGTAGATAGACTGAGTGAGTGGGCAGTAAGGTGGTAGATAGACTGAGTGAGTGGGCAGTAAGGTGGTAGATAGACTGAGTGAGTGGGCAGTAAGGTGGTAGATAGACTGAGTGAGTGGGCAGTAAGGAGGTAGATAGACTGAGTGAGTGGGCAGTAAGGAGGTAGATAGACTGAGTGAGTGGGCAGTAAGGAGGTAGATAGACTGAGTGAGTGGGCAGTAAGGAGGTAGATAGACTGAGTGAGTGGGCAGTGAGGTGGTAGATAGACTGAGTGAGTGGGCAGTAAGGAGGTAGATAGACTGAGTGAGTGGGCAGTAAGGAGGTAGATAGACTGAGTGAGTGGGCAGTAAGGTGGTAGATAGACTGAGTGAGTGGGCAGTAAGGAGGTAGATAGACTGAGTGAGTGGGCAGTAAGGAGGTAGATAGACTGAGTGAGTGGGCAGTAAGGAGGTAGATAGACTGAGTGAGTGGGCAGTAAGGAGGCAGATAGACTGAGTGAGTGGGCAGTAAGGAGGTAGATAGACTGAGTGAGTGGGCAGTAAGGAGGTAGATAGACTGAGTGAGTGGGCAGTAAGGAGGTAGATAGACTGAGTGAGTGGGCAGTAAGGAGGTAGATAGACTGAGTGAGTGGGCAGTAAGGTGGTAGATAGACTGAGTGAGTGGGCAGTAAGGAGGTAGATAGACTGAGTGAGTGGGCAGTAAGGAGGCAGATAGACTGAGTGAGTGGGCAGTAAGGAGGTAGATAGACTGAGTGAGTGGGCAGTGAGGTGGTAGATAGACTGAGTGAGTGGGCAGTAAGGTGGCAGATAGACTGAGTGAGTGGGCAGTAAGGAGGTAGATAGACTGAGTGAGTGGGCAGTGAGGTGGTAGATAGACTGAGTGAGTGGGCAGTAAGGTGGTAGATAGACTGAGTGAGTGGGCAGTAAGGAGGTAGATAGACTGAGTGAGTGGGCAGTAAGGAGGTAGATAGACTGAGTGAGTGGGCAGTAAGGAGGTAGATAGACTGAGTGAGTGGGCAGTAAGGAGGCAGATAGACTGAGTGAGTGGGCAGTAAGGTGGCAGATGGAGTATAATGTAGGGAAATGTGAGGTTATTCACTTTGGTAGGAAGAATAGAAAAACAGAATCTTTTCTAAATGGTGAGAAACTTTCAAATGTTGGTGTTCAGAGAGATTTGGGTGTCCTCGTGCAAGAAACACAGAAAGCTAGCATGCAGGTACAGCAAGCAATAAGGAAGGCAAATGGCATGTTGGCCTTTATTGCAGGGGGTTGGAGTATAAGAGTGAGGAAGTCTTGCTCCAATTGTACAGGACCTTGGTGAGACCACACCTGGAGTACTGGGCACAGTTTTGGTCTCCTTATCTAGGGAAGGATATACTTGCCTTGGAGGCGGTGCAACGAAGGTTCACTAGATTGATTCCTGGGATGAGAGGGCTGTCCGATGATGAGAGATTGTGTAGAGTGGGCCGATACTCTCTGGAGTTTAGAAGAATGAGAGGTGATCTCATTGAAATGTATAAGATTATGAAGGGGATTGACAGGGTAGATGCTGAGAGGTTGTTTCCCCTGGCTGGAGAGTCTAGAACTAGGGGGCACAGTCTCAGGATAAGCGGTCGGCCATTTAAGACTGAGATGAGGAGGAATTTCTTCACTCAGAGGGTTGTGAATCTTTGGAATTCTCTGCCCCAGAGGGCTGTGAATGCTGAGTCTTTGAGTATATTCAAGGCGGAGACAGATAGATTTTTAGACTCTAGGGGAATCAAGGGATATGGAGATCGGGCGGGAAAGTGGAGTTGAGGTCGAAGATCAGCCATGATCTTATTGAATGGCGGAGCAGGCTTGAGGAGCTGTGTGACCTACTCCTGCTCCTAATTCTTAAGCTCATCCAAAATTCTGCTGCCCGTATCCTAACTCACACCCAGTCCCGTTCACCCATCACCCCCTGTGCTCACTGCCCCGTGTCCTAACTCACACCCAGTCCCGTTCACCCATCACCCCTGTGCTCACTGCCCCGTGTCCTAACTCGCACCAAGTCCCGTTCACCCATCACCCCTGTGCTCGCTGCCCCGTGTCCTAACTCGCACCAAGTCCCGTTCACCCATCACCCCTGTGCTCGCTGCCCCGTGTCCTAACTCACACCCAGTCCCGTTCACCCATCACCCCCTGTGCTCACTGCCCTGTGTCCTAACTCACACCCAGTCCCGTTCACCCATCACCCCCTGTGCTCACTGCCCTGTGTCCTAACTCACACTCAGTCCCGTTCACCCATCACCCACTGTGCTCACTGCCCCGTGTCCTAACTCACACCAAGTCCCGTTCACCCATCACCCCCTGTGCTCACTGCCCCGTGTCCTAACTCACACCCAGTCCCGTTCACCCATCACCCCGTGCTCACTGCCCCGTGTCCTAACTCGCACCCAGTCCCGTTCACCCATCACCCCCTGTGCTCACTGCCCCGTGTCCTAACTCACACCAAGTCCCGTTCACCCATCACCCCCTGTGCTCACTGCCCCGTGTCCTAACTCACACCAAGTCCCGTTCACCCATCACCCCCTGTGCTCACTGCCCCGTGTCCTAACTCACACCCAGTCCCGTTCACCCATCACCCCCTGTGCTCACTGCCCCGTGTCCTAACTCACACCCAGTCCCGTTCACCCATCACCCCCTGTGCTCACTGCCCCATGTCCTAACTCGCACCAAGCCCCGTTCACCCATCACCCCCTGTGCTCACTGCCCCGTGTCCTAACTCACACCCAGTCCCGTTCACCCATCACCCCCTGTGCTCACTGCCCCGTGTCCTAACTCACACCCAGTCCCGTTCACCCATCACCCCCTGTGCTCACTGCCCCGTGTCCTAACTCGCACCCAGTCCCGTTCACCATCACCCCCTGTGCTCACTGCCCCGTGTCCTAACTGACACCCAGTCCCGTTCACCATCACCCCCTGTGCTCACTGCCCCGTGTCCTAACTCACACCCAGTCCCGTTCACCCATCACCCCCTGTGCTCACTGCCCCGTGTCCTAACTCGCACCCAGTCCCGTTCACCCATCACCCACTGTGCTCACTGCCCTGTGTCCTAACTCACACCCAGTCCCGTTCACCCATCACCCCCTGTGCTCACTGCCCCGTGTCCTAACTCGCACCAAGTCCCGTTCACCCATCACCCCCTGTGCTCGCTGCCCCGTGTCCTAACTCACACCAAGTCCCGTTCACCCATCACCCCCTGTGCTCACTGCCCCGTGTCCTAACTCACACCCAGTCCCGTTCACCCATCACCCCCTGTGCTCGCTGACCTACATTGGCTCCCAGTCCAGCAACGTCTTGAATTTGAATTTCTCATCCTCGTGTTCAAATCCCTCCATGGCCTCCTCCCTCCCTAACTCTATAACCTCCTCCAGCCCCACAACCCCCCCTTCCCGATTTTGGCCCTTCGTGCATCATTCACTTCGCCCCACCATTGACGACCAACCTCTCCACAATATTCCGAGATGAACTCGTTTTTCTGGACTGATTCCTTGATGAAGGTTCCCCATCCGGCCACGTCCGACGGAGCGATTAACAGGTGCTGAGAAAGAAGCAGGAACCAGTGAGAATCCCATCGATTGGAATGGCCGCCTTCCCCTGAACCCACTGTCCAGCTGGCAGGCCGGGGACCAGTGTGAACGGCCCCCGGCAGACAGGTTAGTCCGGGGCGGGGGGGGGGGGGAGGGGGAAGCCCCAGGACCCAGCTGGCAGGCCGGGGACCAGTGTGAACGGCCCCTGGCAGACAGGTTAGTCCGGGGCGGGGGCGAGGGGGAAGCCCCGGGGCCCACTGTCGAGCTGGCAGGCCGGGGGCCAGTGTGAACGGCCCCTGGCAGACAGGTTAGTCCGGGTGGGCGGGGGGGGGAAGCCCCGGGGCCCACTGTCCAGCTGGCAGGCCGGGGGCCAGTGTGAACGGCCCCTGGCAGACAGGTTAGTCCGGGGCGGGGGGGGGGGGGAGGGGGAAGCCCCAGGACCCAGCTGGCAGGCTGGGGACCAGTGTGAACGGCCCCTGGCAGACAGGTTAGTCCGGGGCGGGGGCGAGGGGGAAGCCCCGGGGCCCACTGTCGAGCTGGCAGGCCGGGGGCCAGTGTGAACGGCCCCTGGCAGACAGGTTAGTCCGGGGCGGGGGCGAGGGGGAAGCCCCGGGGCCCACTGTCCAGCTGGCAGGCCGGGGACCAGTGTGAACGGCCCCCGGCAGACAGGTTCGTCCGGGGGGGCGGGGAAGCCCCGGGGCCCACTGTCCAGCTGGCAGGCCGGGGACCAGTGTGAACGGCCCCCGGCAGACAGGTTAGTCCGGGGCGGGGGGCGAGGGGGAAGCCCCGGGGCCCACTGTCCAGCTGGCAGGCCGGGGACCAGTGTGAACGGCCCCCGGCAGACAGGTTAGTCCGGGGCCGGAGTGGGGGGGGGGGGGGGGGCGGGGGAGGGAAGCCCCGGGGCAAGGGATGCCCAGAGCACTCCTGGCCCACCAGGAAACCTGACAAAAAATGTAAAAACTTACCTGCCTGAACCTCTTCTAACCTGAAGTAGGGGGGGTGGGTAAGGGATCCCTTGCTACTTCCCCTCCGGCTCCCCCTCCCCTCCCCCGGCTATAATAGCAGGTCAGTGCCCCGCTGCATTCTGGGTTTGCCCCGCCCGTTGTCTCCGGAGAGCAGGTTAATATTGGGACCCAGCAGGGTCAGAGGTTAAACTCAGTGTCCATTCCACTGAGAGACTCCAGGCCTCACTGTGAACCTCAGCCTGGTCTAAATTACCTTCTTGAGACCACGTTGGATGCTGCAGTTCTTGCAGGAGACGATCTTGCTGTCCCAGTGATCTGCGGCCCCACAGGTCTGGCACAGGTCGGGATCGCACTCGCGCACAGCCAGGTAACAGGGGCATTGCTTAGTGTTACACTGAGTCTTGCAGCGGCAGCCAGGAAACCGGTTCTGGCCTGAGAAAACATTTCAAACATTCAATGAGAAATTTTCCTAAACTCTGTTGTTAAGAACATAAGAATTAGGAGCAGCTGTAGGCCATTCGGCCCCTCGAGCCTGCTCCGCCATTCAGTAAGATCATGGCTGATCTTCTACCTCATCTCCACTTTCCTGCCCTATCCCCAAGGTTGAGTAGGTTGGGCCTCTACTCATTGGAGTTCAGAAGAATGAGAGGCGATCTTATCGAAACATATAAGATTGTTAGGGGGCTTGATCGGGTGGATGCGGTGAGGATGTTTCCACTGATGGGTGAGACTAGAACTAGGGGGCATAATCTTAGAATAAGGGGCTGCCCTTTCAAAACTGAGATGAGGAGAAACTTCTTCACTCAGAGGGTAGTAAATCTATGGAATTTGCTACCCCAGAGAGCTGTGGAAGCTGCAACATTAAATAAATTTAAAACGGAGATAGACAGTTTCTTAGCAGATAAGGGAATTAGGGATTACGGGGAGAGGGCAGGGAAGTGGACGTGAGTCTGGATTCGGATCAGCCATGATCCTATTGAATGACGGAGCAGGCCCGAGGGGCCGTATGGCCTACTCCTGCTCCTACTTCTTATGTTCTTATGCCTTGATTTCCTTAATATCCCCAAATCTATCGATCTCAGCCTTGAATATGCTCAACGACTGAGCCTCCCCAGCCCTCTGGGGTAGAGAATTCCAAAGATTCACCACCCTCTGAGTGAAGAAATTCCTCCTTATCTCAGTCCTAAATGGCCGACCCCTTATTCTGAGACTGTGACCCCTGGTTCTAGACTCCCCAGCCAGGGGAAACATCCTCCCTGCATCTACCCTGTCAAGCCCTGTCAGAATTTTATGTTTCAATGAGATCACCTCTCATTCTTCTAAACTCTAGGGAATATAGGCCGAGTCTACTCAATCTCTCCTCATAGGACAATCCCCCCATCCCAGGAACCAGTCTGGTGAACCTTCGTTGCACTCCCTCTATGGCCAGTATATCCTTCCTTAGGTAAGGAGACCAAAACTGTGCACAGTACTCTATAGGGCCTTGGTGAGACTACATCTATAGTTGCAATAAGATTTCTTTACTCTTATACTCCAATCCTTTTGTAATAAAGGCTAACATACCATTTGCTTTCCTAATTAATTGCTTGTTGAATGTATTCAGCCCCTCGCTGCTGTGACTCACTGTAGCCGATGATGGATTCGGATCCTCCTCAACCCGTCAATGTTGGTTAGGAGGTTTTCTTTAGGCTGAGCCCGGCCTTCACCCAGGCTTTCTCTACTACCAGGCCCAGGCATCTGACATGGCCGGTGTACTGGGCCTGAGCCTCCAGAGCATCTGTGCGAACTGCACTGAAATCCGTCTTTAGTAATCTGTTGTCGACCAGTTTCAGGTTTTTGATTCCTGACTTGTTCATATTTTGTGCACCCGTTTTTGATTTCTTCAGATTTAAGCAGCATTTACACTCAGTCACCGAACCTCACCACCTGTGTCCCAAACTCTAACTCCCGTTAGCAGGTGGTCCCATAGCTCTGGATGGGTTAACTCCTCCCACCACAGGTATGGACCCTCCCGCACTCCCCACCCATTACCCACCCCCAATATACCCTCCCCCACCCACACTCCCACCCACCTCCCACCCCCAATATACCCTCCCCCACCCACACTCCCACACACCTCCCACCCCCAATATACCCTCCCCCACCCGCACTCCCACCCACCTCCCACCCCCACCCACACTCCCACCCACCTCCCACCCCCAATATACCCTCCCCCACCCGCACTCTCACCCATCACCCACCCCAATATACCCTCCCCCACCCACACTCCCACCCACCTCCCACCCCCAATATACCCTCCCCCACCCGCACTCCCCACCCATCACCCACCCCCAATATACCCTCCCCCACCCGCACTCTCACCCATCACCCACCCCCAATATACCCTCCCCCACCCGCACTCCCACCCACCTCCCACCCCCAATACACCCTCCCCCACCCGCCTCCCACCCCCAATATACCCTCCCCCACCCGCACTCCACACCCATCACCCACCCCCAATATACCCTCCCCCACCCGCACTCCCCACCCATCACCCACCCCCAATATACCCTCCCCCACCCGCACTCCCACCCACCTCCCACCCCCAATATACCCTCCCCCACCCACACTCTCACCCATCACCCACCCCAATACACCCTCCCCCACCCACCTCCCACCCCCAATATACCCTCCCCCACCCGCACTCTCACCCATCACCCACCCCAATACACCCTCCCCCACCCACCTCCCACCCCCAATATACCCTCCCCCACCCGCACTCCCACCCATCACCCACCCCCAATACACCCTCCCCCACCCGCACTCTCACCCACCTCCCACCCCCAATACACCCTCCCCCACCCGCACTCCCCACCCATCACCCACCCCCAATATACCCTCCCCCACCCGCACTCTCACCCATCACCCACCCCCAATATACCCTCCCCCACCCGCACTCCCACCCACCTCCCACCCCCAATATACCCTCCCCCACCCGCACTCCCCACCCATCACCCACCCCCAATACACCCTCCCCCACCCGCACTCCCCACCCATCACCCACCCCCAATACACCCTCCCCCACCCACCTCCCACCCCCAATATACCCTCCCCCACCCGCACTCCCACCCATCACCCGCCCCAATACACCCTCCCCCACCCGCACTCTCACCCACCTCCCACCCCAATACACCCTCCCCCACCCGCACTCCCACCCACCTCCCACCCCCAATATACCCTCCCCCACCCGCACTCCCACCCACCTCCCACCCCCAATATACCCTCCCCCACCCGCACTCCCACCCCAATATACCCTCCCCCAACCGCACTCCCCACCCATCACCCACCCCCAATACACCCTCCCCCACCCGCACTCCCCACCCATCACCCACCCCCAATACACCCTCCCCCACCCGCACTCCCACCCATCACCCACCCCCAATACACCCTCCCCCACCCGCACTCCCCACCCATCACCCACCCCCAATATACCCTCCCCCACCCGCACTCTCACCCATCACCCACCCCCAATATACCCTCCCCCACCCGCACTCCCACCCACCTCCCACCCCCAATATACCCTCCCCCACCCACCTCCCACCCCCAATATACCCTCCCCCACCCGCACTCCCCACCCATCACCCACCCCCAATACACCCTCCCCCACCCGCACTCCCCACCCATCACCCACCCCCAATACACCCTCCCCCACCCATCACCCACCCCCAATACACCCTCCCCCACCCACACTCCCACCCACCTCCCACCCCCAATATACCCTCCCCCACCCGCACTCCCACCCACCTCCCACCCCCAATATACCCTCCCCCACCCGCACTCCCCACCCATCACCCACCCCCAATACACCCTCCCCCACCCACCTCCCACCCCCAATATACCCTCCCCCACCCGCACTCTCACCCATCACCCACCCCCAATATACCCTCCCCCACCCGCACTCTCACCCATCACCCACCCCCAATATACCCTCCCCCACCCGCACTCTCACCCATCACCCACCCCCAATACACCCTCCCCCACCCGCACTCCCCACCCACCCCCAATATACCCTCCCCCACCCGCACTCCCCACCCACCCCCAATATACCCTCCCCCACCCGCACTCTCACCCACCTCCCACCCCCAATATACCCTCCCCCACCCGCACTCTCACCCATCACCCACCCCAATACACCCTCCCCCACCTGTACTCCCCACCCACCTCCCACCCCCAATATACCCTCCCCCACCCGCACTCCCACCCATCACCCACCCCCAATACACCCTCCCCCACCCGCACTCCCCACCCATCACCCACCCCCAATATACCCTCCCCCACCCGCACTCCCCACCCATCACCCACCCCCAATACACCCTCCCCCACCCGCACTCCCCACCCATCACCCACCCCCAATACACCCCCCCCACCCGCACTCCCCACCCATCACCCACCCCCAATACACCCTCCCCCACCCGCACTCCCCACCCATCACCCACCCCCAATACACCCTCCCCCACCCGCACTCCCCACCCATCACCCACCCCCAATATACCCTCCCCCACCCGCACTCTCACCCACCTCCCACCCCAATATACCCTCCCCCACCCGCACTCTCACCCACCTCCCACCCCCAATATACCCTCCCCCACCCGCACTCCCCACCCATCACCCACCCCCAATACACCCTCCCCCACCCGCACTCCCCACCCATCACCCACCCCCAATATACCCTCCCCCACCCGCACTCTCACCCATCACCCACCCCAATACACCCTCCCCCACCTGTACTCCCCACCCACCACGCCCCCAGGTAACGGGTCGGGCCACACAATTGGCTCACACTCGGGGCTGCACTGACAGAACTTCTCACAGAAATTCTGGGCGGTGACACAGGGACAGGTGACGTCACAGTTGCGCTCGGGGTGGTCACATGGCTGGTAATTGTAAACCTGATTGGAGGAATTATCTGAAATAGAAGAAAGCGCAGAAAGTTAAAATAAACCCATGAACCCGAGAACTCCCCATCCCCCAAAAATGAACCCCAAGCCCCTCCCCCAACCCTATTACCCCCGAAGCCCCTCCCCCACAGCACAAAATTGGGCGGCATCGGTCACAGGTCGCACACATACAGGGGGCATTGGTCAGAGGTCACACACACAAGGGGGCATCGGTCAGAGGTCACACACACAAGGGGGCATCAGTCAAAGGTCGCACACACAAGGGGGCATCGGTCAGAGGTCACACACACAAGGGGGCATCGGTCAAAGATCGCACACACGGTCAGACTGAGACGGCCGGAGATGGGGTTTATCGTACGTTGACTCCTCCCAGAGGGTAAGTGAGGTTGGGGGCACTGACCTTTCTTCAGCTGAATCCTCCTGCAGTGTGCTGCCCACAACCTGCAACAGAGAAGCAGATTGAAAAGCTTGTTCTGTCCCAGTTGTAGGGTTTATAGATCAGAGATTATAAAGTGAAGTACAGGACACATCACTAAGTCACTGGCCTGGCTTCTGACAGCAGTGGGGAGGGGATGAGGTGAGAGGACAGACTCTCCACACCTCACCCACTCCATCCCTCATTACTCTGCAAAGGGGCAGTGCTCCGATCCTGCAAACACAGCCGGATGAGAAATCCGTGTTCGCTGATTCCAGGACACTACTGTACACCTGATAAAGACCAAGCCCCTTTCAATATTAGCTAGAAATTCTCAGTGTGCTTGATCCCGGAGGATGCGAATATATTTGAGCTGCAGTTACCAAGTCTCTGTGCTTCTCAAACCGACACAAGACATACATCATCTGTGCAACTCCTGTAGAGTGAAGATTATAGTGGAGGAGGCCATTCAGCCCATTGTGTCTGCTGACTCTTTGCTAGAGCTATCTAGAACTAATCCCACTGCGTCCCTCTCTCTCTGTTTCAGGTTATTTTACTGATTCTAGCACTAACCCAATCCCACTCACGCTGAGCTCCCACTGACAAGTCCTAAATTCAACCCTGTAAACCCATTGCCTCCGTTCTGTGAACCTGCACTCACCTGTGCACATGCACCTGTGCCGATCTTCAAACGCTCACCTGTGCTTTCTCTTTTTTTTCTGTGGAGACAGGATCTGATCATCAGTGGGCACCTTGTGAATGATGGAAGATTCCTTTACTGCAAACTCGTACACCTGGTGAGAAGACATGCGGCTCAGAGAAGCATGATTTAATCTGACCCAGTTGGTGCCATCAATATAGGAATAGGAGGCCATTCAGCCACTTGAGCCTGTTCCACCATTTAATCAAATCATCACTGATCTTTATCTAAACTCCATTTTCCCGCTTTAGCTCCATATCCAACGGTATACAGTGGTGTTCCCCAGGGGTCGGTTCTAGGACCACTGCTTTTCTTGATATATATGAATGACTTGGATGTGGGTGTACAGGGCACAATTTCAAAATTTGCAGATGACACAAAACTTGGAAGTATAGTGAACAGTGAGGAGGAGAGTGACAGACTTCAGGAAGACAGAGACAGGCTGGTGAAATGGGCGGACACGTGGCAGATTAAATTTAACGCAGTAAAGTGCGAAGTGATACATTTTGGTAGAAAGAATGAGGAGAGGAAATATAAACTAAAAGGTACAATTCTAAAGGGGGCGCATGAACAGAGGGACCTGGGGGTATATGTGCACAAATCACAGGGCAGGTTGCGAAAGCAGTTAAAAAAGCTTACGGAATCCTGGGCTTCATAAATAAGAGGTATAGAATACAAAAGTGTGGAAATGATGATGAACCTGTATAAAACACTGGTTTGGCCCCAACTGGAATATTGTGTCCAATTCTGGGCAGCACACTTTAGGAAGGATGTGAAGGCCTTAGAGAGGGTGCAGAAAAGATTAACGAGAATTATTCCAGGGATGAGGGACTTCAGTTACGTGGATAGACTGGAGAAGCTGGGGTTGTTCTCCTTGGAGCAGAGAAGGTTGAGAGGAGATTTGATCGAGGTGTTCAAAATCATGAGGGGTCTGGACAGAGTAGATAGAGAGAGACTGTTCCCATTGGTGGAAGGGTCGAGAACCAGAGGACACAGATTTAAGGTGATTGGGAAAAGAACCAAAGGCGACACAAGGAAATACATTTTTACGCAGCGAGTGGTTAGGATCTGGAATGCACTGCCTGAGAGGGTGGTGGAGGCAGATTCAATCACGGCTTTCAAGCGGGAGTTGGATAAGTACCTGAAGAAAAAATTTGCAGGGCTACGGGGAAAGGGCGGGGAGTGGGACTAGCTGAAGTGCTCTTGTAGAGAGCTCGAGGGGTCGAATGGCCTCCTACTGTGCTGTAACCATTCAATGATTCTATGATATCCTTACCCAACATCCAGATACTCCTTCCCCTCCCTTATGTGTCGGAGTGTCTCCAACTCGCTCTCCAGCTCAGTGACTCTGAGCCGGAGAGATTCGAGGCAGAGACATCTACTGCAGACTTGTTCGCTCGGGACAGTCTCACTGTCCACAAACTCCCATATCCTGCAGATCAGACACACAACCTGCTCTGCCATATCTTAGTCTATATTTATTTACAGATAATTACTTTTTAGTATGTTTAAGATTTTTTTTAAAACACACTAACTTGCACTAAGTTCTAAAACACTGAACAAATCTTTAAATACTCAGTGACTCAAGCTTACACAAACCACTACAAGTATTAAAGGCAAAGAGCACCTCCTTCTTCCTCTGCACCGAATTTCCACACTCACCAAATTCCCAACTTCTCACTCTGTTTACGATGCACTCCGTGCTTCAGCTCAGTAACTAGTCCCATCAACACTCTCCCTACTGATCTCTCAGTAACTAGTCCCGTCAACACTCTCCCTACCGATCTCTCAGTAACTAGTCCCATCAACACTCTCCCTACTGATCTCTCAGTAACTAGTCCCGTCAACACTCTCCCTACCGATCTCTCAGTAACTAGTCCCATTAACACTCTCCCTACTGATCTCTCAGTAACTAGTCCCGTCAACACTCTCCCTACTGATCTCTCAGTAACTAGTCCCGTCAACACTCTCCCTACTGATCTCTCAGTAACTAGTCCCGTCAACACTCTCCCTACTGATCTCTCAGTAACTAGTCCTGTATATACTCTCCCTACTGATCTCTCAGTAACTAGTCCTGTATATACTCTCCCTACCTGTCTGCAGCTCTTGGTTTTCATCAGTCTGGCAATGGCACAGAAGTTGTTGAAATAGGTTCCGTGCAACACGCGGAAGAGAGATTCCTCAGCACTGATCCAGGTCACAAGCTCTGGGTTCGCACTGTGCTCATCCAACCCAGGACCCTCGTACTGCCCGCGGGTCTCGCACTGCCCGGGGGTCCCGCACTGCCCGGGGGTCTCGCACTGCCCGGGGGTCCCGCACTGCCCGCGGGTCTCGCACTGCCCGGGGGTCTCGCACTGCCCGGGGGTCTCGCACTGATCGTCTGTCTCACACGGTCCAGACATTGGCTTCAACTTGACTGGCGTCTGACTGCGGGAACTTCCTTCCGACAAATCTGCAACAGAAACATCGAACGAGTTACAGCCTGGAATCTAATCGCGGGGAGTGGGGTGCGGGAGTTAGACCCTGGGGCAGGTCTGACCCGAGTGGGGGGTGGGGGTTTGACCCCGGGCGGCGGGGGAGGGGAGTTTTGAACCGGGGGGATTGGGGGGGGGGGGCGGTTTGACCCCAGGTGGCGGGGGGGGTTTGACCCCAGTGGGGGCGGTTGACCCCGGCTGGCGGGGAACGGGGGGTTTTGAACCCGGTGGGGGTGGTGGGGGTGGGGAGCAGTGTTTGACCCCGGGCGGCGGGTGGGGGATTTGACCCCGGGCAGCAGGTGGGGTGGGGGGGTGATATACCTATCAATTCATTCCATGAAAAGCGACGAGTTAAGATAGTAACTATAGGTTTTTATTGGCTAAATAACAGAGCCCACCCTCGTGGGTGATCGGTTCCAACAAGGAAGAATACTAGCCAATCAGTCACCTTTATACCTGGGCAAGCAGGCGGAGCCATGGGCGGAGTCAGCTGAGGTATGCCTAGGTATAACAGCGTGCGTGGCAAGAGGTAACCTTGTGTAGTGATAACAACAGTGTAAACAGTGATAACAGTGTAACAATAGTGAACGGTTGTGAACGATAACAGTGGTTTACCACATTCACCCCTTGTTTAAAATTGAGTCCGGCGGGGTGAAGTGTACTACCAGTTCGTGTATGTCAGTCTATCAGGAGGCCTCGTAAGCCTTTCTGATCGGTGCAGCAGCGGCGGCGGTGGTGCAGTATCCGATGTTAGTGCTGCTGTCTGCGTGGTCGACGAAGGCTCCTGGGGTTCCGGCATGCCGCCTACAGGAGCTGGATTTGGGGGAGTGGTGGGGGATAACGGTGGTATCTCAGGGGTGCCCGAGGGTACGAGGTCTCGCAAGGAGACTGTGTCCTCCCGCCCGTCTGGGTATGCCACATAGGCATACTGGGGGTTGGCGTGAAGGAGGTTCACCCTCTTGACCAGGGGGTCCGTTTTATGGGTCCTCACGTGCTTCCACAGCAGGACGGGCCGCGGAGAAGTCAGCCATGTTGGTAGCGAGGTTCCCGTAGTCGACTTCCTGGGGAAAACGAACATTTGCTCATGAGGGGTGGCGTTAATGGCAGTACAAAGCAGTGACCGGATGGAATGGAGCGCTGCCGGGAGGACTTCCTGCCAGCGAGAGGTTGGCAGGCCCTTAGACTTTAGGGCTAAGAGGACGGCCTTCCAAACTGTCGCGTTCTCTCTTTCCACCTGGCCGTTCCCCCGGGGGTTGTAGCTGGTGGTCCTGCTCGCAGCAATACCTCTCGCGAGCAGGAACTGGCGAAGTTCCTCGCTCATGAAGGATGAGCCCCGGTCGCTATGTATATAGTTCGGGAACCCGAACAAAGCGAAGAGGTCGTTCAGGCATTTGATGACCGTGATACTGGTCATGTCTGGGCAGGGGATGGCAAAGGGGAAACGGGAGTACTCGTCAATAATGTTGAGGAAGTACACATTACGGTCAGAGGATGGGAGGGGCCCCTTAAAATCGATGCTCAAGCGCTCGAAGGGGCGGGTGGCCTTGATCAGGCTTGCTCTGTCCGGCCTATAGAAATGCGGTTTGCATTCGGCACAGGCTTGGCAGTTCCTGGTCATGGTCCTGACCTCCTCGATGGAGTAGGACAGGTTGCGGGCCTTAATGAAGTGGTAAAGTCTAGTGACCCCGGGGTAGCAGAGGTCGTTGTGGAGGGTCCGCAGTCTATCAACTTGCGCGTTGGCGCATGTACCTCGTGATAGAGCATCTGGGGGCTCGTTGAGTTTACCAGGCCGGTACAAGATATCGTAATCGTAGGTGGAGAGCTCAATTCTCCACCTCAAGATCTTGTCGTTCTTGATTTTGCCCCTCAGCTTGTTATTAAACATAAAAGCAACCGAACGCTGGTCGGTGAGGAGGGTAAATCGTTTGCCTGCCAGGTAATGCCTCCAGCGTCGTACCGCTTCCACAATCGCCTGGGCCTCCTTCTCGACAGAAGAGTGTCGGATCTCAGGGCCCTGGAGGGTCCTTGAGAAGAAGGCCACAGGTCTCCCCGCCTGGTTAAGGGTTGCAGCTAGGGCGAAGTCGGATGCATCGCTCTCAACTTGGAAAGGGATGGACTCATCCACTGCGTGCATTGTGGCCTTCGCAATGTCTCCTTTTATGAGGGGGAAGGCTGCGCATGCTTCTGCTGTCAGGGGGAAGGAGGTGGACTTCATGAGGGGTCTGGCTTTGTCCGCATAATTGGGCACCCATTGGGCGTAGTAAGCGAAGAGCCCCAGGGTTCTCTTCAGTGCCTTTTGACAGTGGGGAAGGGGAAGCTCCATGAGGGGGCGCATTCTTTCGGGGTCGGGGCCGATGACTCCGTTCTCTACTACGCAGCCGAGGATGGCAAGGCGCGAGGTGTTAAACATACATTTCTCCTTATTGTAAGTGAGATTCAGCCGTTGGGCCGTACGGAGGAATTTCTCCAGATTAACATCATGGTCCTGCTGGTCGTGGCCGCAGATGGTGACGTTATCTAGATAAGGAAACGTGGCCTGCAGCGCGTTCTGGTCAACCATCCGGTCCATCTCCCTTTGGAAGACCGAAACCCCGTTGGTGACGCCGAAGGGAACCCTAAGGAAGTGGTAGAGGCGGCCATTCGCCTCGAAGGTGGTATACTGGCGGTCCTCAGGGCGGATAGGGAGTTGGTGATAGGCCGACTTAAGGTCGATGGTGGAGAATACCCGGTACTGTGCAATCTGGTTGACCATATCAGATATGCGGGGAAGGGGGTATGCGTCCAGCTGGGTGTACCGGTTTATGGTTTGACTGTAGTCGATGACCAGGCGGTGTTTATTGCCGGTCTTAACGACTACGACCTGGGCACGCCAGGGGCTGGTGCTCCCCTCGATGATGCCCTCCTTCAGGAGTCGCTGCACCTCAGAGCTAATAAAAGCTCTGTCCCCGGTGCTGTACCGCTTGCTCTTGGTAGCGACGGGTTTACAGTCGCGGGTGAGGTTAGCGAACAAGGAGGGGGGTGGGACTTTGAGAGTGGAGAGGCCGCAGGTGGTACGCGGCAGGCGGTTTAAAACCTGCTGGTTGTAGACTGAGTGGGGGGAGGGATCCACCGTATGCCAAAGTGACACTTTGAAGGTGGCATTGGAAATCCAGCCCTAGTAGGACGGCAGCGCAGAGCTGGGGCAGGACGAGAAGTTTAAAGTTTTTATATTCCGTGCCCCTAACCGACAGGGTCACCACACAGTAGCCGCTGACGTCTGTTGAATGGGACTTCGACGCCATCGAGATCCGATGGCGCGTTGGCCGGACAGTGAGGGAGTAGCAGCGCACTGTGTCTGGGTGAATAAAACTCTCCGTGCTCCCGCTGTCGAACAGGCAGGTCGTGGCGTGGCCGTTTACTTCGATGTCCATCATGGACCTGGACAGATGATGCGGGAGAGCTTGGTCAAGCGTGACGGAGGCCAGTGTATGGCTGAGTGAGCTGCTGTAGTCGGCAGGTGAGGCGGTGGTCGGGTCTGGAGACAAAATGGCGGCCGAGTGCGGCGAACAAAATGGCGGCGCCCATGACGCGGATCCCCACGAGGTCGAAGTTGGACAAAATGGCGGAGAAGATGGCCGCCCCCGCGACTCACATGAGGCACTGCTGGCGTCTGTGGCCTTGATCAAAGATGGCCGCCCCCACGACTCACATGAGGCACTGCTGGCGTCTGTGGCTTTCCCCCTGCAGGCGTTTGCGAAGTGGCCTTTTTTTTTGCATCCGGAGCAGGTCGCGTTCCTTGCAGGGCAGCGCGCCCTTTGATGTCTCGCCTGGCCACAGAAATAGCAGCTGGCGGCCCGATCGCGGGGCTCCGCTGCCGCAGCAGGTCCCGAGGGTGGCGGTCCCGATCGATTCCGGGACACCGACGCCGTAGTAGGTCCCAGGGGCGGCGGTGCGAGGGGTATTGCGGCCGACGTCGGGCCCGAGTCCCAGGGTCGCGCAGCACTGTACCCGGAGTACACCTCGAGGTCCCGATGGGCCACTTCCAGGGAGCGAGCGAGGGCTGCAGCTGCTTTCAAACCGAGGTCCTTTGATTCCAGCAGTCTTTGCCGTGAGTAGTCGGACCGAAGGCCTTTCACGAAGGCATCATGGATATTTCCTTCAGCATGTTGTGCAGCCGATACAGCTTTAAAGTCACAGTCCCTGCCGAGTGTTTGTAGCGCCCGTAAAAATTCATCTACAGACTCTCCTGGCTGTTGCGAGCGGGATCTTAGGAGATGTCTGGCATACATTGAATTTACTGGGCTCCGGTACTGCTCTTTTAGCAGGTCGAGGGCCTCCTCCTATGTAGCAAGGTCCCGGATGAGTGCAAATACTTTAGGGCTCACCTGGGCGGTCAGAACTCTTAGTTTGTCGGCTTCCGATGGCACGCCGGCGGCTACCAGGTAGGATTCAAAGCAGCTCAGCCAGTGATCGAAGTTGAGGGCTGAATTCGCTGTACCTGGATTTAGATCCAGGTACAGCGGTCGGAGGGCTCGCAGCCAAGTCGGCTGCTGGGGCTGTTGTAGCTGGCCGTTTCGCTGGTCGTTTGGCTGCTCCAGTCCATTCATTTCAAAATTTAGCCAATAAAATTGATATACCTATCAATTCATTCCATGAAAAGCGACGAGTTAAGATAGTAACTATAGGTTTTTATTGGCTAAATAACAGAGCCCACCCTCGTGGGTGATCGGTTCCAACAAGGAAGAATACTAGCCAATCAGTCACCTTTATACCTGGGCAAGCAGGCGGAGCCATGGGCGGAGTCAGCTGAGGTATGCCTAGGTATAACAGCGTGCGTGGCAAGAGGTAACCTTGTGTAGTGATAACAAGTGTAAACAGTGATAACAACAGTGTAACAATAGTGAACGGTTGTGAACGATAACAGTGGTTTACCACAGGGGGGCAGTGTTTGACCCCGGGCGGCGGTGGGGAGGGGGGGGGGGGGTTTGACCCCGGGCAGTGGGGGGGGTTTGACCCCGGGCAGCAGGTGGGGGGGGGGGTTTGACCCCGGGCGGCGGGGGGGGCGGGGGGTTTGACCCCGGGCAGCAGGTGGGGGAGGGGGGGGGCTTTGACCCCGGGGGGGTGGGATTGACCCCGGGCCGGGGGGGGGGGGGGGGGGCGGGGGGATTGACCCCGGGGGGTTTGACTGTGGGGTGGGGGGGGGCGGGGGGGTTTGATGACTTACCTGAGAAGCTCTGGGAATTTTCACCGCTACATTCCCGGTCACTGTCGCTGACCGCGGTGGGGGGGGCAGTGGGCTGGTTCCAGTTGCCGTGGTGATGCTTTCTGCGTCGCCCTGCGCTCCGCTTCGCCCGGGTTTTATTTTGGGTTGTGGAGAGAGAGGCGGAAAACTCCTTGGCTCCATCCTGCACCCGGGAATTAGGAACAAAATCAGGATCAGTGTCCGCTCCAACCCCATATCGTAATCTGACCTTCAAACCGCCCCCCAAAACCAGGCCACGTCTCAGCAAACCCAGCGGGACAGGAGGCTCCGCCATCCTCCCCCTCCCACTCCTCCCCTCCCCCCCCCCCCCCCCCCCCCCCCAGTGAATCCTACTCGACTCCCAGTGTTGATTGACTGGGTCAGGCTGCACCACACATGACCATGGAGCGATGGGCTCCACAAATCCTGCAGCAATGGACACTGACCATGGAATTGCTCAGATTAACCTCCAGCCGATAATACAGGACAATTAATGAATTCACCAGTAGCATGAAGCAGTCCGTGCCGCACGCATCAGCTTCCACCGAGATCTCTTTATTTTTCCGCTTGTACATGTTTGGCGTTGCATGAAAAGCTGCAAAAGTAAAAAAATATTGGAGCAAATCTCTGCAAAATGAGAACAGTGGGAAGTACACAACACCCACACTCAGTAAAATAAAGGCACACATATATATACTCGTGTGCCCACACTCACACACAGTTTACAGGGAGAGTGGGCCCCTAATTGTGTTGTGCAGGACCCCTGACCTGAAGTGAGTGCGTATGTTGGCCCAGGGTGGCGAGAATGCTGGAGTCAGGGAAAGGACGCAACAGTAAAAAGAGAAACACCGTTTTGCTGCTTCGAACCCAGTTCTCTTCGTTTCTCTTGTGCTGGTGTTTGTGCTCTTACCAACTTTTGCACCATTTGATGTAAATTTTTATTTGCTCCCAGCATCACTACTGCTACCAATCGCCTGTCTGACATATACACAAGAGGAGGTACTCCTCCCCAGACTGATACCTGGGATGGCAGGAATGACGAATGAGGAGAGATTGGGTCGATTGGGCTTATACTCGCTGGAGTTTAGAAGAATGAGAGGGGATCTCATTGAAACTTATAAAATTCTGACAGGACTGGACAGACTAGATGCAGGAAGGATGTTCCCGACGGTCGGGGAGTCCAGAACCAGGGGTCGCAGTCTAAGGATAAGGGGTAAGCCATTTAGGACAGGAATGAGGAGGAATTTCTTCACCCAGAGAGTGGTGAACCTGTGGAATTCTCTACCACAGAAGACAGTTGAGGCCAATTCATTAAATATATTCAAGAAGGAGTTGGATATATTTCTTAAGGCTAAAGGTATCAAGGGATATGGGGAGAAGGCAGGGACAGGGTACTGAATTTGGATGATCAGCCATGATCTCATTGAATGGCGGAGCAGGCTCGAGGGGCCAAATGGCCTACTCCTGCTCCTATCTTCTATGTTTCTATGGGACGCCAAGCGGGTCAGGCTGTACAAACAGTAATTATATAAAGCCTTGAAAATTGCCTGATCGTTACTCACGGTGCAAGAAGCAGTCGTACTTGAAGCAGCGTCTGCAGAAGAGGGTGTGGAAGGAATGCAGTGACTGCTTACGCTGCACAGATTTAGCATTCGGCCCATCAATGTTCGGCGTGCACTCGGGGGGCAGTGCCGAGGGGTCGCACAGCTCGGTCAGCTCCCAGTACCTGCAAAACAGGAAGAGCAAGTGTCATTGCCCAGCACGACACGCAGTGCGACACACGGGGGGCGGGGGGGGGGTGGGGGAGAGGAGGGGAGGTAGTTAACAGGCAGTTAAGAGGCTTTTCACCATTTTCCGCCTGATGCAGCCTTCCCGCCGGCGGGAAACCCTGCCAGGGTCAGTGAGGTGAGCTGTGGGTCTGCTGCAGTGTAAGTGTGCAAATGATAGCTGCAGAGGTAGTGTGATGGGCGCAATGGTGCACAGGTAAGTATGACAGGTGAGAGAATGTAGTGAGAAATATTTTTATTCTGTTTATTATGTATCTGCAGGTGACAAGATTTGATGTTTCTGTAAAGCCTCATCTGATCGGGAGAATTGACAGATGGCTTCTGCAATCTCACATGCAGCTGCCATCTGTTTTCTCCTAAGGAGAGAGGCATTGGTGAGCTTGGGTGCAAGGGCTCACCTTTGGGCAGTGATTGTCAGTGTTTGACAGCACCTCAATGCTGCCAAACACTGACAATTCATCTGTCAAAAAATTATGGGGCCTTTTAAGAAAACCGGCAGATGCCTTGTGCATTGAGTGGTGCTGGAGTTTTGCTAAGTGGGAGAAAAATCATTTAAGTGTATTTTGTGAATTTTAGTGTGTTAAGAAGTCAATTATTTGAAGTAAGTTTAATTTTTTAAGGGTTTTTTAAACTCTTGGGCAGTTTAAACCGGAAGTAGAATCCGGGTATAAAAGGGGAGGGTCTAGTGCAGTGCACGGAGTGCCTTGTGCATTGAGTGGTGCTGGAGTTTTGCTAAGTGGGAGAAAAATCATTTAAGTGTATTTTGTGAATTTTAGTGTGTTAAGAAGTCAATTATTTGAAGAAAGTTTAATTTTTTAAGGGTTTTTTAAACTCTTGGGCAGTTTAAACCGGAAGTAGAATCCGGGTATAAAAGGGGAGGGGCTAGTGCAGTGCACAGAGTGCCTTGTGCATTGAGTGGTGCTGGAGTTTTGCTAAGTGGGAGAGTTCGGATAAGTGGGAGGTGAGGGTGTGTTTTTTGCTCTGTTTTGTTCCCCACTCCCAGGCTTGGACAACACTGGGGAGGCGGAGCAGCGAGTCGAGTCAACCAAACAGGCCCCACAGTATTCAAGGAGGAGGTTGGTGATCAGCTGGTTGGTTGGTTTTCTTCCTTCTCTTCTCTTTTTTACCTTTAAGTTGGTAAGTCCTTTGAATAGTGGTGTGACATTATCATCTATATCCGGGCAGGGTCTTCATAACTAATAATAAGAAATGTAATTAATTATATAGAATGGAGCAGGTGATGTGTTACTGTTGCGAGATGTGGGAGCCGGTGGTCCCCATTGAGGCTCACAGTGATTACATCTGCGACAAGTGTTTGCTGCTAGAGGAACTCAAGTTCCATGTTATGGGGCTTGAGACCGAGCTTCAGACACTGCGACACATCAGGGAGGGGGAGAAGTTCCTGGACTCTATGTTTCAGGAGATGGTCACACCTATGAAGTTAATTACTGCAGATGTAGTCCGTGGTCAGGGACAGGACGGTGTGACTACGAGTGAGGAAGGTACAGGGATCCAGGATGTAGTGTTGAAGGAGACGCAGCCCTTATTCTTGTCCAGCAGGATCGAGGTTCTTACTCCCTGTGAGGGCGGGAGCGGGGACTGCAGGGAGGATGAGCAACCTGGCCACAGCACCGTGGTACAGGGGGCCATTCAAGTGGAGGGAGTAAAAAGAAATGTTGTAGTGGTAGGGGATAGTATCATTAGGGGGATAGATAGGGTTCTCTGCAGTCAAGAGCGGGAGTCCCGAAGGCTGTGTTGCCTGCCCGGTGCGAGGGTTAAGGACATCTCTTCTGGGCTGGAAAGAAACTTGGAGTGGGAGGGGGAGGATCCAGTTGTCGTGGTCCATGTTGGTACAAACGACGTAGATAGGACAAGGAAGACGGTTCTGTTAAAGGAGTATGAGCAGCTAGGGGTCAAATTAAAAAACAGAACCTCAAGGGTATTAATCTCTGGGTTATTACCTGAGCCACGAGCGAATATGGCTAGGATAAATAAAATTAAAGAGTTAAATGCGTGGCTCAAAGACTGGTGTGGGAGAAATGGGTTTTGCTTCTTGGGACACTGGCACCAGTACTGGGACAGGAGAGAGCTGTTCCGTTGGGACGAACTCCACTTGGCCAGTGCTGGGACTAGAGTCCTGGCGAATCATATAACTAGGGCTGTAGAGAGGGCTTTAAACTAATTAGTGGGGGGGAGGTTTCTAGAGAGCAAATAATAGAAATGACAACAGAGAAGGTCATAGACTTAGGTAGCAGTGGGGGAATTAAAAAACAGAATGTGTCAGGAAGGGACAGAAGGTATGGAGCAAAAAGTAAAGTACTAAAAAGGGAAAAAACAGGAACTAAGTGTTACAAAACATATTTGAAAGTTCTTTATCTGAATGCACGTAGCATTCGTAACAAAATGAATGAGTTAACGGCACAAATAACGACATATGGGTATGATCTTGTGGCCATTACAGAAACATGGCTGCAGGGTGACCCTGACTGTTAAATAACCTGGTATGTTTAATTCCCAATCAGGAAGGACAGGCAGGAAGGGAGAGGAGGTGGGGTGGCTATGTTAATAAAGGAAGGAATCACTATAATACAGAGAAATGATATTGGGTCAAAGGAGCAGGATAGTGAAACAGTTTGGGTGGAGATAAGGAATAATAAGGGGAAAAAAACACTAGTGGGTGTAGTCTATAGGCCTCCGAACAGTTGCAACTCTGTTGGACAGAGTATTAATCAGGAAATAGTTGAGGCTTGTAATAAGGGAACAGCTATAATTATGGGGGATTTTAATTATCATATTAACTGGACAAATCAAATTGGGCAGAGCAGCCTTGAGGATGAGTTAATTGAGTGTATTAGGGATGGGTTTCTTGAGCAGTATGTAACTGAACCGACCAGGGGGCAAGCAACCTTAGATTTGGTCCTGTGTAATGAGACAGGATTAATTAAAAATGTCCTAGTAAAGGATCCCCTTGCAATGAGTGACCATAACATGGTTGAGTTCCATATTCAATTAGAGGGTGAGAAGGTTGGATCTCAAACAAGCATGCTGAGCTTGAATAAAGGAGACTATGAAGGTATGAGAGCGGAATTGATTAGAGTGGACTGGGAAAATAGATTAAAGGGTAAGACGGTACATGATCAGTGGTGTACATTTAAGGAGTTATTTTACAACTTCCAAAAATATATTCCACTGAGGAAAAAAGGGTGGCTAAGTAAAGTAATTAAGGATAGTATCCAACTAAAAACAAGGGCATATAAGGTAGCCAAATCTAGTGGGAGGATGGAAGATTGGGAAGTCTTTAAAAGACAGCAAAAAATAACTAAAAGATTGATTAAGAAAGGGAAGATAGATTATGAAAGTAAATTAGCAAAAAATATAAAAACAGACAGTAAAAGTTTCTATAGTTATATAAAAAGAAAAAGGGTGGCTAAAGTAAATGTTGGTCCCTTAGAGGATGAGACCAGGAAATTAATGGTGGGAAACATGGAGATGGCAAAAACACTGAACAATTATTTTGTATCAGTCTTTACAGTAGAGGACACTAAGAATATCCCAACACTGGACAAACAGGGGGCTCTAGGGGGGGGAGGAACTAAATACGATTAAAATCACTAAGGAAGTGGTACTTGGTAAAATAATGGGACTCAAGGCGGATAAATCCCCTGGACCTGATGGCTTGCATCCTAGGGTCTTGAGGGAAGTAGCGGTAGGGATTGTGGATGCATTGGTAATAATTTTCCAAATCTCCCTGGACTCAGCAAAGGTCCCGGCAGATTGGAAAACTGCTAATGTAACACCCTTATTTAAAAAGGGTAGTAGGCAGAAGGCTGGAAACTATAGACCTGTTAGCCTAACATCTGTGGTTGGTAAAATGTTAGAGTCCATTATTAAGGAGACAGTAACGGGACATTTGGATAAACATAATTTAATAGGACAAACTCAGCATGGTTTCATGAAGGGGAAGTCAGGTTTGACAAATTTGCTGGAGTTTTTTGAGGAAGTAACATACAGGGTGGATAAAGGGGAACCAGTGGACGTAGTGTATTTAGACTTCCAAAAGGCATTTGACAAGGTGCCACACAAAAGATTATTGCTCAAGATAAAAAATCACGGGATTGGGGGTAATATTCTGGCGTGGGTGGAGGATTGGCTCTCTAACAGAAAGCAGAGAGTTGGGATAAATGGTTCGTTCTCAGATTGGCAACCAGTAACTAGTGGTGTTCCGCAGGGGTCAGTGCTGGGTCCCCAACTCTTTACAATCTATATTAACGATTTGGAGGAGGGGACCGAGTGTAACATATCAAAGTTTGCAGATGATACAAAGATGGGACGGAAAGTAGTGAGTGAGGAGGACATAAAAAACCTGCAAAGGGACATAGACAGGCTAAGTAAGTGGGCAGAGATTTGGCAGATGGAATACAATACTGGAAAGTGTGAGGTTATGCACTTTGGCAGGAAAAATCATAGAGCAAGTTATTATCTTAATGGCAAGAAACTGGAAAGTACTGTAGTACAAAGGGATCTGGGGGTCCTGGTGCACGAAACTCAAAAAGTTAGTATGCAGGTGCAGCAAGTGATCAAGAAGGCCAATGGAATGTTGGCTTTTATTGCTAGGGGGATGGAATATAAAAACAGGGAGGTATTGCTGCAGTTGTACAAGGTATTGGCGAGACCGCACCTGGAATACTGCATACAGTTTTGGTGTCCATACTTAAGAAAAGACATACTTGCTCTCGAGTCAGTACAAAGAAGGTTCACTCGGTTAATCCCGGGGATGAGGGGGTGGTCATATGAGGAGAGGTTGAGTAGATTGGGACTCTACTCATTGGAGTTCAGAAGAATGAGAGGCGATCTTATTGAAACATATAAGATTGTGAAGGGGCTTGATCGGGTGGATGCGGTGAGGATGTTCCCAATGATGGGTGAAACTAGAACTAGGGGGCATAATCTTAAAATAAGGGGCTGCTCTTTCAAAACTGAGATGAGGAGAAACTTCTTCACTCAGAGGGTGGTAGGTTTGTGGAATTTGCTGCCCCAGAAAGCTGTGGAAGCTACATCATTAAATAAATTTAAAACAGAAATAGATAGTTTCCTAGAAGTAAAGGGAATTAAGGGTTACGGGGAGCGGGCAGGAAATTGGACATGAGTCTAGGTTCGGAATGGTCATGGCCCTGTGGGTAGTGGAGTGGGCCCAGGGGCCGTGTAGCCTGGTTCTGCTCCTACTGTGTTCTAATTCTGTGTTAGATTTCAGGAGATGGTTTTATTCCTGTTCCTGGCTGGGGTGGAGATCGCCTTTACAGAAGGTAAGTACTGTAGAAAATATAGGGACAGAGTGATCTCCTGGAAGAATTTCGATCGCCTAGATGGGTCGGAGAGGAATTTCCCAGATTTTTTTCTCCCAAATTGGCCATTGGGTCTTTATCTGGTTTTTCGCCTCTCCCGGGAGATCACATGGGCTCGGGTGGATGCACAGTGATAGAAGATTTGAGGTTAGGATCAGATCAGCCATGATCTTATTGACTGGTGGAGCAGGCTCGAGGGGCCGATTGGCCTACTCCTGCTCCTATTTCTTATGTTCTTATGAAGCTTCATGCACTGATGTCATCTGACACCGGCTTTCCCTTAATTGGCCGGCATGCCTGCAGGGCGGGGCTTAACAAGGCCAATCAGGGGAAAATAGCGTCTGGTCGTCAGACGTCGCTGGGGGCGGGACTGAAACCCAGAAACCAGCAGTCCCGCCCCCAACACGTCTCCTCAGGTAAGATCACGGCCAAAGAGTTTGCAAAAGGATATAGACAGGTTAAGTGAGTGGGCAGTACGGTGGCAGATGGAGGAAAATGTGAGGTTATTCACTTTGGTAGGAAGAATAGAAAAACAGAATATTTTTTTAAATGGTGAGAAACTACTAAATGTTGGTGTTCAGAGGGACCTGGGTGTTCTGGTACAGGAAACATGCAGGTACAGCAAGCAATCAGGAAGGCAAATGGCATGTTGGCCTTTATTGCAAGGGGGTTGGAGTGTAATAAGGAAGTCTTGCTCCAATTGTACAGGGCCTTGGTGAGACCACACCTGGAGTACTGGGCAGTTTTGGTCTCCGTACCTAAGGAAGGATGGTGAGGTGTGCGTTCGGCTCGAGAGGTGGGCACCTCATTATAATATTTAAATCAAGCTCCCACTGGGATGGGCAATAAATGCTGGCCTTGTCAGCGACGCCCACATCCCATAAAAAACTAATTCAAAAAAGATATATATTTGCCTTAGAGGCGGTGCAATGAAGGTTCACTAGACTGATTCCTGGGATGAGAGGGTTGTCCTATGAGGAGAGAGGAGAGAGGGGAAGGGGAAGGGGGGTGTCCGACTCACTTTTCTCTCAGGTCCTTCGAAGAGCCCCTGTCTGGGAACATCATGGCGATTGCTTTGAAGATCTTGTCAGGTGGAAGCCTCCTGCTCGGCCTCTGCTCAGTCCCTGCAACATCCAGTTAGACCGCTGTTAAAGTGCCCAGCCAGACCGGACCGGACCCAGCCAGACCGGACCGGACCCAGCCAGACCGGACCCAGCCAGACCGGACCGGACTCAGCCAGACCAGACCCAGCCAGGCCGGACCGGACCCAGCCAGGCCGGACCGGACCCAGCCAGACCGGACCGGACCCAGCCAGACCGGACCCAGCCAGACCGGACCGGACTCAGCCAGACCAGACCCAGCCAGGCCGGACCGGACCCAGCCAGACCGGACCGGACCCAGCCCGACCGGACCGGACCCAGCCAGACCGGACCCAGCCAGGCCGGACCGGACCCAGCCCGACCGGACCGGACCCCAGCCCGACTGGAGCCAGCCAGACCGGACCCAGCCTGACTGGACCGGACCCAGCCAGACCGGACCAGACCCAGCCGGACCCAGCCAGACCCGGACCCAGCCAAACTGGACCCAGCCAGACCCGGACCCAGCCAAACTGGACCCAGCCAGACCCGGACCCAGCCAGACCTGGACCCAGCCAGACCGGACCCAGCCAGACCGGACCCAGCCAGCAAAACTGATTGTGAATTTTAATGTTAATTATTCTGTAGATGAACACAAGGGGTGAATATTAACCCCCACGCAGGGCGGGAAGGGGTCGGGTACACGCCTGTTGCCATTTCTATGGTAACTGATGGCTCGGTGTGCGTTCTGCTCGAGAGGCGGGCACCTCATTATAATATTTAAATCAAGCTCCCATGGTGCAGTGGTCTGATTTAAATATAATGGGATTCCCAGGCTCAGGAAAGCCGGCAGTGAAATGGAGATGGGAACAGCGGATTCAGCAGGAAAATGCCCTTTCCAGCACCGCTTGTGGGCAGGAGGACCGGGAGTTTTACCCCAGTCCCTCAAGCTAACCTTCAGCCTCTTCACTCCCCCACTGCTCGCACCCACAATTGGCTGACCCCGATACCCTCCATACCCCGATCTTCCCCTCCCTCCCAATTGCCAGGCTGACCCCCGTCCCGATCTCCATCCTGCCCCGTGATTGCCAACTTCCCCCCGCCAACCCCCGATTGCCAGGCTTCATGCCCAAGGGCCCCGCCTGCGGCCTCCATCTGCTGGCTTTCCCCGCCCGCCAATCTGTCCGGCTGCCAGGTGGGAAACAGAAGATGATGATATTGAGGTTGTGCCATAAAATTCGTCCGAACGTCCGTGTCCTGGGATTTCCGGATTTCTCCCTGTAAATATCGGGCCATTCTGTTGGTCACAGCACACACACCGCACCAGGCAGTCACACAGCGAGAGCAAGAATAATGGCAAAAAATACCAGGGTACCTGGACCAGAGGCAGAATCAGGATCAATAGAGACTTGCATTTCTATAGCGCCTTTCACAACCTCAGGACATCCCAAAGCGCTTCACAGCCAATGAAGTACTTTTAAAGTGTAGTCACTGTTGTAATTTAGGAAACACTGCAGCCAATTTATGCACAGCAAGCTCCCACAAACAGCAATGAGATAAATGACCAGCTGTGTACAAGCCAAGATGCATCGAGCTTTCCTCCGAGATCCAGCTGTTCTATGTAAGCCCCTAACGACACCCCCACACGTCCCTTGCAGGAGCCCCTCTGTCCCAGTTCAATCAGATCCCCATTATTTTCTGAAAAAATAACTATTCCTTCCTCGCCGCAGGGTCAAAATCCTGGAACTCCCTTCCTAACAGCACTGTGGGAGTACCTTCACCACACGGACTGCAGCGGTTCAAGAAGGTGGCTCACCCCCACCTTCTCAAGGGCGACTAGGGATGGGCAATAAATGCCGGCCCTGCCAGCGACACCCACATCCCGTGAATGAATAAAACAAGCCCCCATCAGGAGAGGTCAGTGCCAAGACTCACCATCCTCAATGGTCTGATTACTAGAGTGGGGCTCATCCTGTCCTCGTTTTATATTCTGTCTGCTGTTGCTCCGAGTGGGAGCCTGTGGCCTAGCCTCATCGTCCGACTCCTGACTCAGGGCACGAACAAGCGCAGTGAAGATCTCATCATTGATAAAACCACACTCTGTAAAACATAGAGGCGTTAATCCCATCTAAGCAGCAAATATACGCACACCTGGCACCTGGACCTCAGTAGCTGCTGTGGAACTCCACACCTGGCAGCAGACGCCCTGGAAACATCTGGCAATAAGTTGCTATAAAACACGGCAACACCGAGGGAATCACTTTAACAGAATTCCGGCAGTTCTGTTAGTGACTGAGTGGGAATCCTTTCCCCCGAGACAGATTGTCAATAACCTTCCACTATTAGATGCCCAGGTTCCTCGTCCAGCTCCCTCTCTCACTCCCCGTCTCGCTCTCTCCGCCCATATCTCTTGCTCCACGTCTCTCTCTCTGTCTCTCCTGCGCCCCATCTCTCTCTCGCTCGCTAACTCCCCATCTCTCTCTCCCAGTCTCTCTCTCTCACTCCCCACCTCACACTCTCCGTCTCTCTTGCACCCCATCTCTCTTGCTTGCCCCCCCGTCTCTCTCTCTCTCTCTCCCCCCGTCTCTCTCTCTCTCTCCCCGTCTCTCTCTCTCTCTCTCTCCCCGTCTCTCTCTCTCTCTCCCCCCGTCTCTCTCTCTCTTGCACCCCATCTCTCTCCTGCGCCCCGTCTCTCTCTCTCTCTCACTCCCCGTCTCTCTCTCTCACCCAGTCCTTCTCTCTCTCTCCCCCGTCTCTCTCCCCCCGTCTCTCTCTCTCTCTCTGTCTCTCTCTCCCCCGTCTCTCTCTCTCTCTCTCTCCCCGTCTCTCTCTCTCTCTCTCTCTCTCTCTCCCCGTCTCTCTCTCTCTCCCCCCGTCTCTCTCTCTTGCACCCCATCTCTCTCCTGCGCCCCGTCTCTCTCTCTCACTCTCTCTCACTCCCCGTCTCTCTCTCTCTCTCACCCAGTCCTTCTCTCTCTCTCGCTCGCTGCTTGATATCTGCAGATACAATAATCAGCAACTAGCATTCAGCACCATCCTATGCGGGCTGCACGGGTCAGGGAGTCTTGTTACTGAGCAGCCTGGCCACACAGGCCAGGGGACCGCGGGGTTGCTTGCTGTTCAGTGCCACGAGCTGATCTGGGCATAAGAGATGGCCGGAACATTGAAAACAGTCTCAGGCTCCCCTCGTCACAGACCACCTCCCGATCTTTTGATGAGGTAACCTGGAAATGCAGGAATGGCTTGTATCTGATGTCATGTGTGGTATGATCTTGGGATGTGTGCAACGTGTTGCGTGTGAGGTAACCAGTATGTGGAATGCATGATGGACTGAAGAATGGCTCTCAGACACACTCAGTCATGCTGACAACAGCATGACATGGAATGGTAACTGTGGTCCAGGCGAGTGGGAACATTTACTGCATCATTACTGATTCAAACCTATTTACCAAGGCACTGACACAAACTCCATAGGGAAACCGACTTTTTACATAAAAATTAATGAAACAATCAGGATAGAGTTAAACACACAGCCACCGATCACAGGGATTGAAATTAAACTAGGGAGATGTTGAATTTGGAATTCCAAAATTCAGGATTGGGTTCCCTTGAGTTAACACTGAAATTGGGATCATTGAGGGCCAGGGAGAAATAATATAGCCGGAATTATCCACAGGATGGACACAAGATCCACAGAGCTGGAGCATCTTTTAAGTCCAGAGGATGATTTCTTGATGATGTGGCAGTATTTTGAGAGTGGGAGTTCAGGCTGCTCTCTGTACAATGTTTTAGGATTGTCTTTGTCTGTATCACAATGTGTAATATTAAGGAAACAAAACTTTGACTAGAAAAGCAACTGGGTGAGATAGGAACGTGATGGTAACAAGGAATTTCACCCCCCAGGATCCCACTAAAAGGGGAGGAGAGGGGAAATTGCATAACCTTTGGAGAGACAGTTTACACATGGGGTTGGGGCAGAGTGCAGGATGTTCTGTTGCACCCCATTGAGGATTGGGGATAAAACCTGGTGAGGACTCGGTGTCCCTGCAAACACTTCAAGCAGGCTTTAAAGCTGGTCCGAATGTTTGGCCATCCCATCCCTCCTGTGTTTCTAATGCTGCCATTGAAGAGGAGCTATCCACCTGGGGAATGGCGAGTGGTGGGAGTTTGTCTATAATATGGAACAGCAGCTCTGGGTAAGAATCAGGTCTATCGTATTAGTTATTTTCAGATTCTTATGATTGTAACACTTTTTATTCTCATCTGTATCATTTGAAGAGCCTTGTGGACCCGAGCTTCTCTAAACTAGGTTTGATATAGATTCATTCATGGATTCATGTACTTCTAGTGATCACAATCAGTTCAGGGGGGGCGGCCATGAGATTCGATCTGCTTGTGATCAGGCCTCTCAATACCTGGGCCCAGCTCTTTACCTGAAGTGTGTTTAATTTCCCTCCAGTTTAGGACTGGTTACTGTTGCTCAGTGCTGCGGGTGGGACATCCCATCAACCACCTGCACACAAAGTAACATGGTGGGTTAGATGTAGAGTACCCCCTGTATCGGATCAGCCTGGGTTCCTGTGGTGTAGGAACTGTGTTAGGGTAACTAATCCACGGTTAATGACCTGTTCTGGAGTCAGGCTGGTACAATGAAGGCAAGTGTTGGGTGTGACCCTTCTGTGACCTTTCCCTCAGCAATGAACAACATCATCACAGATTCTTACAGGACTTGACAGGGTAGAGGCAGGGAGGATGTTTCCCCTGGCTGGAGAGTCTAGATCCAGGGGTCACTGTTTCAGGATAAGGGGTCGACCATTTAGGACTGAGATGAGGAGAAATTTATTCGCTCAGAGGGTGGTGAATCTTTGGAATTCTCTGCCCGAGGGCTGTGGAGGCTCAGTCGATGAGTATGTTCAGGACAGATTCATAGATTTTTGAATATTAAGGGAATCAAGGGACACGGGGACAGTGCAGGAAAGTGGAGTTGAGGTCGAAGATCAGCCATGATCTTATTGAATGGCAGAGCAGGCTCGAGGGGCCGAATGGCCTCCTAATTTTTATGTTCTTATGGATGTCTCCTCACTTACTGAATCGCCATGTTTAACATTACTGTGCTGACATCACAGTGTCAGAGACAAGCATGAGGGGAGGAGTGAGGGGGCATGCACCTCAACTGTGTAACGGGTTATTCCTCGCTTCCACTGCTCACAGCACCTAACATCCTCTCCCACTCTGTATCCGTCTGCACCTGTGCAAGGCAACTGGCTCCTGACTGTGATGAGCTGGAGCCCAGAACCAGCCTCCTAAAGGAAGCAATATGCAAAACGCAGGGTGCTGATTAACAATAATAGATTTGGTGGTCCATACTGCAAGGGTGGTGACAGTACAGACACACAGTAACTTACCTCTGTCTCCATGCACTTTCCCATCATAGTTATTGATCAACTCTTCTATAAAAACGCCATCCTGCTCCAGGACCTCATCTCCCATATACGGGATATTGTGCAAGATGGTCTCATCTTCCACCTGAACAGTAACACGCACCAGTTAGTGAGGAACCACAAGTCTGACACAGAATGGTGTTAATCCCTTAAACACAACCCTGGCTTACACCCAAACATGGCATCCCACCTCAGTCATTCACTCATGTAGCACCATCTGTCTGATCAGTGGGCAGTGTGACTACATACCATGAAATTCTGCTGGAGTGGAGACCAGGAATACATAACCGGGCTCATGGCCACTGGGCTCAGCATCTTCTGTGTGACTGTCTGACTCTTGAAGCCCAGGAATAAACTCTCGACCATGCACTGCAATGAAGAAAAGGAGGAGTGAGGACAAGTGAAGAGAAGTGAGGGCGAGCACAGTGAGAGTGCTGAGTAAAGGCCAGCCCTCGAACAGCATCAACAGCTCCAATCACCGCCCACATACTGCTTTATTAATGGAGGAAGTGGTGTTGCGGGATGACTGTGAGAGTGTGCGCATGCCTCGGAGTGTACGTGCCAGTCTGTGCGTCTGTGTGCATATCAGTGAGTGCGCACGAGTGTGTGTGCATGTCAGTGAGTGCGCGTGCATGCCTGCGTGTGTGCGCGTTTGAGTGTGCGCGCGTGCTTATCTGTGCGTCTGTGAGTGCACGCGCGAGTGTGTGTGCGTGTCTGTGAGTGTGCATCTGCGTCTGTGAGTGTGAGTCAGTGTGCGCACAGGGGGCTACAGCAGTTTCATGGATGCCCTGCTGGTGATTATAGTTGTGTTGGGGCACAGTGATCGGCCATGAGGGGCACAGCAGAAGCTGCTATGCTGTTGCGTTCTGACAGGTACCGGGACTTGGAGCCTTGGTTGAGTTTTTAGCTGGTGATCCTGTCCTGCAGGCTTGCCACATTGGCACTGATGTGACAGAGGGCTGGAGAGCCAGTGCCCAGGTGCTTACTGTCTCAGACCAGCCTCTGCCATCAGGCGCATGCCCAGCTATCACTCCCATTGTGTGTTTGTGCCTGACCGGAGCAAGGTCCCTCTGCTGCCCAGTCTCCTGTGGGATGAAGGTTCACCACCAGCACCAGAGCTCCGCTGGTGCCAGGTAGTCCACTGAGGCAGCAGTTGAGGGCACAGGGCACGAGTGGACTATCTGTCTGTCGTGCAGCCTTGGCAAAGGCTGAGAGTGGGCTGAGAAGTCCTTTGAATCTCTCTCTCTCTCTATTGTTAGACTTTTCCACTCCCTAGCCCTATCCAAGTGTGTTGCTGAGGTGTCTACAGTCCGCTAATAGCAGCTGGCAGTCAGTGTCTGAGAGGGTGTGGGATGGACCCAGTAACGTGCAGAGCTGGCAGTCAGAGTCTGAGAGGGTGTGGGATGGACCCAGTAACGTGCAGAGCTGGCAGTCAGAGTCTGAGAGGGTGTGGGATGGACCCAGTAACGTGCAGAGCTGGCAGTCAGTGTCTGAGAGGGTGTGGGATGGACCCAGTAACGTGCAGAGCTGGCAGTCAGAGTCTGAGAGGGTGTGGGATGGACCCAGTAACGTGCAGAGCTGGCAGTCAGAGTCTGAGAGGGTGTGGGATGGACCCAGTAACGTGCAGAGCTGGCAGTCAGAGTCTGAGAGGGTGTGGGATGGACCCAGTAACGTGCAGAGCTGGCAGTCAGAGTCTGAGAGGGTGTGGGATGGACCCAGTAACGTGCAGAGCTGGCAGTCAGAGTCTGAGAGGGTGTGGGATGGACCCAGTAACGTTCAGAGCTGGCAGTCAGAGTCTGAGAGGGTGTGGGATGGACCCAGTAACGTGCAGAGCTGGCAGTCAGAGTCTGAGAGGGTGTGGGATGGACCCAGTAACGTGCAGAGCTGGCAGTCAGAGTCTGAGAGGGTGTGGGATGGACCCAGTAACGTGCAGCTGTGTATTTCGCCCTTTCTCAATCACTTCTGTTCATTTACTCTTCCTGTTGGCACTTGATCTGATTTATTTAATTTTGTCTCAGAGCCACGACTGCGTTTCCCGATGGGAATCCCCCATCTGACAGGAGGACTATGGGGGCAGACCATGGTAGGGGCTCTGTACCCACACCTGCAGACAGACAGACCCTAACCCCCACTGTCAGCTGCTGGAGTCTCCACTTCCCAAAGGAGCTGACAGCAGAGCTGCTGGTGTGACCGAGATGTGGAAACCGGACTCACCGCGAGTGCAACACTCTCACTGGCAACATCCTCACCCGAGACCGGGGCTCCCGGACACAGTGTGTCCGTCACAATCCTCACCCGAGACCGGGGCTCCCAGACACAGTGTGTCCCTCACAATCCTCACTGAGACCGGGGCTCCCGGACACAGTGTGTCCGTCACAATCCTCACCCGAGACCGGGGCTCCCGGACACAGTGTGTCCGTCACAATCCTCACCCGAGACCGGGGCTCCCGGACACAGTGTGTCCGTCACAATCCTCACCCGAGACCGGGGCTCCCGGACACAGTGTGTCCGTCACAATCCTCACCCGAGACCGGGGCTCCCGGACACAGTGTGTCCCTCACAATCCTCACTGAGACCGGGGCTCCCGGACACAGTGTGTCCGTCACAATCCTCACCCGAGACCGGGGCTCCCGGACACAGTGTGTCCCTCACAATCCTCACCGAGACCGGGGCTCCCAGACACAGTGTGTCCCTCACAATCCTCACTGAGACCGGGGCTCCCGGACACAGTGTGTCCGTCACAATCCTCACCCGAGACCGGGGCTCCCGGACACAGTGTGTCCGTCACAATCCTCACCCGAGACCGGGGCTCCCGGACACAGTGTGTCCGTCACAATCCTCACCCGAGACCGGGGCTCCCGGACACAGTGTGTCCGTCACAATCCTCACCCGAGACCGGGGCTCCCGGACACAGTGTGTCCGTCACAATCCTCACCCGAGACCGGGGCTCCCGGACACAGTGTGTCCGTCACAATCCTCACTGAGACCGGGGCTCCCGGACACAGTGTGTCCGTCACAATCCTCACCCGAGACCGGGGCTCCCGGACACAGTGTGTCCGTCACAATCCTCACCCGAGACCGGGGCTCCCGGACACAGTGTGTCCCTCACAATCCTCACTGAGACCGGGGCTCCCGGACACAGTGTGTCCGTCACAATCCTCACCCGAGACCGGGGCTCCCGGACACAGTGTGTCCGTCACAATCCTCACCCGAGACCGGGGCTCCCAGACACAGTGTGTCCCTCACAATCCTCACCCGAGACCGGGGCTCCCGGACACAGTGTGTCCCTCACAATCCTCACCGAGACCGGGGCTCCCAGACACAGTGTGTCCGTCACAATCCTCACCCGAGACCGGGGCTCCCGGACACAGTGTGTCCGTCACAATCCTCACCGAGACCGGGGCTCCCGGACACAGTGTGTCCGTCACAATCCTCACCCGAGACCGGGGCTCCCGGACACAGTGTGTCCCTCACAATCCTCACCCGAGACCGGGGCTCCCAGACACAGTGTGTCCCTCACAATCCTCACTGAGACCGGGGCTCCCGGACACAGTGTGTCCGTCACAATCCTCACCCGAGACCGGGGCTCCCAGACACAGTGTGTCCCTCACAATCCTCACCCGAGACCGGGGCTCCCGGACACAGTGTGTCCGTCACAATCCTCACCCGAGACCGGGGCTCCCGGACACAGTGTGTCCATCACAATCCTCACGCGAGACCGGGGCTCCCGGACACAGTGTGTCCGTCACAATCCTCACCCGAGACCGGGGCTCCCGGACACAGTGTGTCCGTCACAATCTTCACCCGAGACCGGGGCTCCCGGACACAGTGTGTCCGTCACAATCCTCACCGAGACCGGGGCTCCCGGACACAGTGTGTCCGTCACAATCCTCACCCGAGACCGGGGCTCCCGGACACAGTGTGTCCCTCACAATCCTCACCCGAGACCGGGGCTCCCGGACACAGTGTGTCCGTCACAATCCTCACCGAGACCGGGGCTCCCGGACACAGTGTGTCCCTCACAATCCTCACCCGAGACCGGGGCTCCCAGACACAGTGTGTCCGTCACAATCCTCACCGAGACCGGGGCTCCCGGACACAGTGTGTCCCTCACAATCCTCACTGAGACCGGGGCTCCCGGACACAGTGTGTCCGTCACAATCCTCACTGAGACCGGGGCTCCCGGACACAGTGTGTCCGTCACAATCCTCACCCGAGACCGGGGCTCCCGGACACAGTGTGTCCGTCACAATCCTCACCCGAGACCGGGGCTCCCAGACACAGTGTGTCCCTCACAATCCTCACTGAGACCGGGGCTCCCGGACACAGTGTGTCCGTCACAATCCTCACCCGAGACCGGGGCTCCCGGACACAGTGTGTCCGTCACAATCCTCACCCGAGACCGGGGCTCCCAGACACAGTGTGTCCGTCACAATCCTCACCGAGACCGGGGCTCCCGGACACAGTGTGTCCCTCACAATCCTCACCCGAGACCGGGGCTCCCGGACACAGTGTGTCCGTCACAATCCTCACCGAGACCGGGGCTCCCGGACACAGTGTGTCCGTCACAATCCTCACCGAGACCGGGGCTCCCGGACACAGTGTGTCCATCACAATCCTCACCCGAGACCGGGGCTCCCAGACACAGTGTGTCCCTCACAATCCTCACCCGAGACCGGGGCTCCCAGACACAGTGTGTCCCTCACAATCCTCACCCGAGACCGGGGCTCCCGGACACAGTGTGTCCGTCACAATCCTCACCCGAGACCGGGGCTCCCAGACACAGTGTGTCCCTCACAATCCTCACCCGAGACCGGGGCTCCCGGACACAGTGTGTCCGTCACAATCCTCACCCGAGACCGGGGCTCCCGGACACAGTGTGTCCGTCACAATCCTCACCGAGACCGGGGCTCCCGGACACAGTGTGTCCCTCACAATCCTCACCCGAGACCGGGGCTCCCAGACACAGTGTGTCCCTCACAATCCTCACTGAGACCGGGGCTCCCGGACACAGTGTGTCCGTCACAATCCTCACCCGAGACCGGGGCTCCCGGACACAGTGTGTCCGTCACAATCCTCACCCGAGACCGGGGCTCCCGGACACAGTGTGTCCGTCACAATCCTCACTGAGACCGGGGCTCCCGGACACAGTGTGTCCGTCACAATCCTCACCGAGACCGGGGCTCCCGGACACAGTGTGTCCGTCACAATCCTCACCCGAGACCGGGGCTCCCGGACACAGTGTGTCCGTCACAATCCTCACCGAGACCGGGGCTCCCGGACACAGTGTGTCCGTCACAATCCTCACCCGAGACCGGGGCGCCCGGACACAGTGTGTCCATCACAATCCTCACCCGAGACCGGGGCTCCCGGACACAGTGTGTCCGTCACAATCCTCACCCGAGACCGGGGCTCCCGGACACAGTGTGTCCGTCACAATCCTCACCCGAGACCGGGGCTCCCGGACACAGTGTGTCCGTCACAATCCTCACCGAGACCGGGGCTCCCGGACACAGTGTGTCCGTCACAATCCTCACCCGAGACCGGGGCGCCCAGACACAGTGTGTCCGTCACAATCCTCACCGAGACCGGGGCTCCCGGACACAGTGTGTCCCTCACAATCCTCACCGAGACCGGGGCTCCCGGACACAGTGTGTCCGTTACAATCCTCACCCGAGACCGGGGCTCCCGGACACAGTGTGTCCGTCACAATCCTCACCCGAGACCGGGGCTCCCGGACACAGTGTGTCCATCACAATCCTCACCGAGACCGGGGCTCCCAGACACAGTGTGTCCGTTACAATCCTCACCCGAGACCGGGGCTCCCAGACACAGTGTGTCCGTCACAATCCTCACCGAGACCGGGGCTCCCGGACACAGTGTGTCCGTCACAATCCTCACCGAGACCGGGGCTCCCGGACACAGTGTGTCCGTCACAATCCTCACCCGAGACCGGGGCTCCCGGACACAGTGTGTCCCTCACAATCCTCACCCGAGACCGGGGCTCCCGGACACAGTGTGTCCCTCACAATCCTCACCCGAGACCGGGGCTCCCGGACACAGTGTGTCCGTCACAATCCTCACCCGAGACCGGGGCTCCTGGACACAGTGTGTCCGTCACAATCCTCACCCGAGACCGGGGCTCCCGGACACAGTGTGTCCGTCACAATCCTCACCGAGACCGGGGCTCCCAGACACAGTGTGTCCCTCACAATCCTCACCGAGACCGGGGCGCCCGGACACAGTGTGTCCGTCACAATCCTCACCCGAGACCGGGGCTCCCAGACACAGTGTGTCCGTCACAATCCTCACCCGAGACCGGGGCTCCCGGACACAGTGTGTCCGTCACAATCCTCACCCGAGACCGGGGCTCCCGGACACAGTGTGTCCCTCACAATCCTCACCGAGACCGGGGCTCCCGGACACAGTGTGTCCGTCACAATCCTCACCCGAGACCGGGGCTCCCAGACACAGTGTGTCCGTCACAATACTCACCCGAGACCGGGGCTCCCAGACACAGTGTGTCCGTCACAATCCTCACCGAGACCGGGGCTCCCAGACACAGTGTGTCCGTCACAATACTCACCCGAGACCGGGGCTCCCAGACACAGTGTGTCCGTCACAATCCTCACCGAGACCGGGGCTCCCGGACACAGTGTGTCCGTCACAATCCTCACCGAGGCCGGGGCTCCCGGACACAGTGTGTCCGTCACAATCCTCACCCGAGACCGGGGCTCCCAGACACAGTGTGTCCCTCACAATCCTCACCCGAGACCGGGGCTCCCGGACACAGTGTGTCCGTCACAATCCTCACCGAGACCGGGGCTCCCGGACACAGTGTGTCCGTCACAATCCTCACCCGAGACCGGGGCTCCCGGACACAGTGTGTCCGTCACAATCCTCACCGAGACCGGGGCTCCCGGACACAGTGTGTCCGTCACAATCCTCACCCGAGACCGGGGCTCCCGGACACAGTGTGTCCCTCACAATCCTCACCCGAGACCGGGGCTCCCAGACACAGTGTGTCCGTCACAATCCTCACCGAGACCGGGGCTCCCGGACACAGTGTGTCCCTCACAATCCTCACCCGAGACCGGGGCTCCCGGACACAGTGTGTCCGTCACAATCCTCACCGAGACCGGGGCTCCCGGACACAGTGTGTCCGTCACAATCCTCACCGAGACCGGGGCTCCCGGACACAGTGTGTCCATCACAATCCTCACCCGAGACCGGGGCTCCCAGACACAGTGTGTCCCTCACAATCCTCACCCGAGACCGGGGCTCCCAGACACAGTGTGTCCCTCACAATCCTCACCCGAGACCGGGGCTCCCGGACACAGTGTGTCCGTCACAATCCTCACCCGAGACCGGGGCTCCCAGACACAGTGTGTCCCTCACAATCCTCACCCGAGACCGGGGCTCCCGGACACAGTGTGTCCGTCACAATCCTCACCCGAGACCGGGGCTCCCGGACACAGTGTGTCCGTCACAATCCTCACCGAGACCGGGGCTCCCGGACACAGTGTGTCCCTCACAATCCTCACCCGAGACCGGGGCTCCCAGACACAGTGTGTCCCTCACAATCCTCACTGAGACCGGGGCTCCCGGACACAGTGTGTCCGTCACAATCCTCACCCGAGACCGGGGCTCCCGGACACAGTGTGTCCGTCACAATCCTCACCCGAGACCGGGGCTCCCGGACACAGTGTGTCCGTCACAATCCTCACTGAGACCGGGGCTCCCGGACACAGTGTGTCCGTCACAATCCTCACCGAGACCGGGGCTCCCGGACACAGTGTGTCCGTCACAATCCTCACCCGAGACCGGGGCTCCCGGACACAGTGTGTCCGTCACAATCCTCACCGAGACCGGGGCTCCCGGACACAGTGTGTCCGTCACAATCCTCACCCGAGACCGGGGCTCCCGGACACAGTGTGTCCGTCACAATCCTCACCCGAGACCGGGGCTCCCGGACACAGTGTGTCCGTCACAATCCTCACCGAGACCGGGGCTCCCGGACACAGTGTGTCCGTCACAATCCTCACCCGAGACCGGGGCGCCCAGACACAGTGTGTCCGTCACAATCCTCACCGAGACCGGGGCTCCCGGACACAGTGTGTCCCTCACAATCCTCACCGAGACCGGGGCTCCCGGACACAGTGTGTCCGTTACAATCCTCACCCGAGACCGGGGCTCCCGGACACAGTGTGTCCGTCACAATCCTCACCCGAGACCGGGGCTCCCGGACACAGTGTGTCCATCACAATCCTCACCGAGACCGGGGCTCCCAGACACAGTGTGTCCGTTACAATCCTCACCCGAGACCGGGGCTCCCAGACACAGTGTGTCCGTCACAATCCTCACCGAGACCGGGGCTCCCGGACACAGTGTGTCCGTCACAATCCTCACCGAGACCGGGGCTCCCGGACACAGTGTGTCCGTCACAATCCTCACCCGAGACCGGGGCTCCCGGACACAGTGTGTCCCTCACAATCCTCACCCGAGACCGGGGCTCCCGGACACAGTGTGTCCCTCACAATCCTCACCCGAGACCGGGGCTCCCGGACACAGTGTGTCCGTCACAATCCTCACCCGAGACCGGGGCTCCTGGACACAGTGTGTCCGTCACAATCCTCACCCGAGACCGGGGCTCCCGGACACAGTGTGTCCGTCACAATCCTCACCGAGACCGGGGCTCCCAGACACAGTGTGTCCCTCACAATCCTCACCGAGACCGGGGCGCCCGGACACAGTGTGTCCGTCACAATCCTCACCCGAGACCGGGGCTCCCAGACACAGTGTGTCCGTCACAATCCTCACCCGAGACCGGGGCTCCCGGACACAGTGTGTCCGTCACAATCCTCACCCGAGACCGGGGCTCCCGGACACAGTGTGTCCCTCACAATCCTCACCGAGACCGGGGCTCCCGGACACAGTGTGTCCGTCACAATCCTCACCCGAGACCGGGGCTCCCAGACACAGTGTGTCCGTCACAATACTCACCCGAGACCGGGGCTCCCAGACACAGTGTGTCCGTCACAATCCTCACCGAGACCGGGGCTCCCAGACACAGTGTGTCCGTCACAATACTCACCCGAGACCGGGGCTCCCAGACACAGTGTGTCCGTCACAATCCTCACCGAGACCGGGGCTCCCGGACACAGTGTGTCCGTCACAATCCTCACCGAGGCCGGGGCTCCCGGACACAGTGTGTCCGTCACAATCCTCACCCGAGACCGGGGCTCCCAGACACAGTGTGTCCCTCACAATCCTCACCCGAGACCGGGGCTCCCGGACACAGTGTGTCCGTCACAATCCTCACCGAGACCGGGGCTCCCGGACACAGTGTGTCCGTCACAATCCTCACCCGAGACCGGGGCTCCCGGACACAGTGTGTCCGTCACAATCCTCACCCGAGACCGGGGCTCCCGGACACAGTGTGTCCGTCACAATCCTCACCGAGACCGGGGCTCCCGGACACAGTGTGTCCGTCACAATCCTCACCGAGACCGGGGCTCCCGGACACAGTGTGTCCGTCACAATCCTCACCCGAGACCGGGGCTCCCGGACACAGTGTGTCCCTCACAATCCTCACCCGAGACCGGGGCTCCCGGACACAGTGTGTCCATCACAATCCTCACCCGAGACCGGGGCTCCCGGACACAGTGTGTCCGTCACAATACTCACCCGAGACCGGGGCTCCCGGACACAGTGTGTCCGTCACAATCCTCACCCGAGACCGGGGCTCCCGGACACAGTGTGTCCCTCACAATACTCACCCGAGACCGGGGCTCCCGGACACAGTGTGTCCCTCACAATACTCACCCGAGACCGGGGCTCCCGGACACAGTGTGTCCGTCACAATACTCACCCGAGACCGGGGCTCCCGGACACAGTGTGTCCGTCACAATACCAGGCCCCACAACAGGCCACACCCCCACAGGCCCCGCCCCTCCCACGGCCCCTCCCCCATGGCCCCGCCCCTCCCACTCCTACAGGCCCCCCCTCCCATGTCCCCCCCAGCCCCTCCCCCCCACAGGCCCCTCCCCCTCCCACAGGCCCCGCCCTCCCATGTTTCCCCCCCTCCCACAGCCCCTCCCTCCCATGTCCCCCCAGCCCCTCCCCCTCCCACAGGCCCTGCCCCTCCCCCCACAGCCCCTCCCTCCAACGGCCCCTCCCACAGCCCCGCCCCACACAGGCCCCTCCCCCTCCCACAGGCCCCGCCCTCCCATGTCCCCCCCCTCCCATGTCCCCCCCCAGCCCCTCCCCCCCACAGGCCCCCCCCCACAGTGCCCCCTCCCCGCCCAAGTTCTGTGGTCGATGCTCTCCACAGTCTCGGTGCACTGATGGGCTGAGCCACACTGATCGAGACTCTACCTTCCGTTTCCCACAGCCAGTGGCTCCCGATGTGGTTAAATTCATGGGCTGGATCCTCAGCTTCCTCCAATCCTCGTTGAGAATTTCAGTTCGGTTCCTGATCCTGCTGCGGTTACAGAGAAACATTTCCTTCACACAGAAAGGAAAAGGCAGCGGGTTAAAGGAGAAGTTCAGCTTCTAACCTCACACCGAGCAGCCTCACAACTTCATTTAACATTAATTTAAAGTATGCGGCTTAGGTGAGGTGCGGAGTGACATTCTCGCTCCGGGGAGGGGGGTGGGACAGGTCGGGGGAGGGGGAGAGGGGCTGGGGAGAGGTTTGGGGGTGGGGGTGGTGTGGGGATGGGAGCGGGGGCGGGGGGAGGTGTGGGGGAGGGGGAGCGGGTGGGACGGGGCTGGCTGGAGACGTAAATCACCCGCTGTTACCTTCACTTCATCTGCTTTCCGGAAGCGTTTGAGTTGTCGCAGACGCATGTATTCAGACTTGACTCGTTTCCGCCAGTTCATCGACAACTTAGCCAACGTTTTAATCTGAGAAGCTTCGGATTCCATCCTCGGCCTGGAAACCAAATCACACCATCAGCATCGGACCAAGGACAGGTGGCAGTGTGAGAGGGTCACTCCAAGCCCCCGGCCCACAGCCCCGCTCCCCGGCCCCCCGTCCCACAGCCCCGTTCCCCGGCCCACATCCCCCCGGCCCACAGCCCCCTGGCCCACGTCCCCCCGACCCACAGCCCCGTCCCCCAGCCCACATCCCCCCGTCCCCCGGCCCCCCGCCCCGGCCCACAGCCCCGTCCCCTGGCCCCGGCCCCCATCCCCCCGGCCCACAGCCCCGTTCCCCGGCTCCCGCTGGGTGTGGCCGAAGGGTGGAGCTGATTAGAGACCAAAAAGGAGATCTTCTTGTGGAGGCGCTTTAACGGGCTGCGCTAGCCATTCAAAATTCCCCGTGTGCGCGGTTTCTCTATTTAATGCCGGCTCACCGGCTGCGCGGGACCTCAAGAGCGCGACACGGCCATTGCTTTGCATCTGTCCTCACTAAAGAAGAGGGTGCAGCCAATGTCACAGTAATGGAGGAGGCAGTAGCGATATTGGATAGGATAAAAATAGATAAAGAGGAGGGCCTAGAAATTCATTATAGCCACTTTTGGGGTGGTAAAGTCGGGCGGCCGCTAAAGTTTGCGCCCGGCGCAAATTTGAGGCCACTTCGCCGATATTCATTAGCTTCGCCCTAAGAGTTTGCTCGAGCGCTAAAACTGGCGATGCACGGCTCTCTTTAGGCGCTAAGCTGGCGTTACTGAGCGATACCGCCGAGGCCGGGCGCAGCGCAGGTGCGGCCATTTCTTGATTGACAGCAGACACCCTGGCGCCGGCCAGCTCTTAAGGGGGAAGGGTCGAGTTGGTCTGCTGCCACGCCCTGGACACTGCAGCCCTCCAGCTAGGCCTGAACACTGCTGCTGGACCCAAATAGCGCCTGAAAGGATGGAGAAGGCCCGTAAACGAGCGCAGCGCTTCTCAGAGCATGATCTGAGGGTGCTGGTTGGCGCTGTGGAGAAGAGACGCCATATTTTGTTTCCGGACAATGGGAAGAAGCCGGCGGCCCGCGTCTACCGGAAAGCCTGGAGGCATGTCGCCACCAGGGTGACATCCAACAGTGAGGTCCCCAGGAGCGCGGTACAATGCCGCAAAAAGCTAAATGACCTCGCCAGGATTGTCAGGGTGAGTACCCTTTCCAGTGTCCTCCTCATCCTTGCATGTGCACCTCACATTATGGGCAAAGGGCCCTGAAAGCCCTAATGGCCAGCCCTCATGCAGCAGCTATGGGACAGTCATGAACATCAATTGCACATTCTGCACTTAACACACTGGCCAGGCTATTCGACCATGGGAGGCAGTGCACACAAGATCAGGGCTACACACTGGCCAGGCTATTCCACCATGGGAGGCAGTGCACACAAGATCAGGGCTACACACTGGCCAGGCTATTCCACCATGGGAGGCAGTGCACACAAGATCAGGGCTACACACTGTACTTAGAGGCCGTCCTTTCTCTTGCAGGCCAAGCTGGCCAATAATAAGAGGAGCCGGACTGAGACCGGGGGAGGTGGACCCCAGATCCAGCCGCTCACCGAGCTGCAACAGCACGTGGAGCGCATCATGGGTGCCCGGGTGATTGGCCCCGTTGCATCTGGAGATGCCGACCCTGTTCTGGGCACCAATGGTAAGGACATCACCTTTTGGACCTCTCTCGTCCCACTTGCGCATCAGATCTACATCCTTTGCCACTGTCCGACCAATGCGTTGAATGCCACCACTCATGCATCCCTCGCTGACGCCCTCTCCTCACTCTAAAGCTACTCTTGTGCCTTCCTGCTTTCAGATGGTGAGGAGGAGGTCCCTGAAGTTGCCAGTGACAGCCCCTCAGAAGAGGAGGAGGAGGAGGAGCAAGAGGAAGGCGGCCCATCAGGGGAACCCTCAGCCGCGGCAAGCCATGCCAATGTAGGGGAGACGTCTTCCCTGGAGGGGAGCGTGGGGGAAGTGTCGGAGGGGAGTGTAGCTCCTGGGACCAGCGGCCTGCAGAAACGCGGGAGGGGTGTGGAAGCTCAGCGGCCTTCTCCCCAGAGGGGGGAAGGGTCGGAGGGGAGTCCAATTGCTGGGCCCAGCGGCGTCCAGCAACGCAGGAAGGGTCGGCCAGCTCGGCGGCCTTCTCCCCAGAGGGAGAGTCCGGCCTCCAGTCTGGAGACGGTCAACGCCGAGGAGATGCGCCGCCTCGAGGACATGTCCGCGGACTCGGAGCGCCGGCACACGGAGCTCATGGGGGTAGTGGCACAGATGCCTGAGGCCATCGAGTCCCTGTCTCGGAGTGTGACCGAATTCGGGGCCTCACAGGCCACCAGTTTGGCGGAATTCGGGGCAGCTCAGGCAGCGACTGGCCAGGTGATCAGTGGTGCCGTGCAGTCACTGGCTGCTCTGATGCGGTCACAGAACAGGGCAACACGGGCACTCACTGCTGCCACACTCGCTGTGTCAGCCAGGCATCGCCAGGGCACCCGGCGCGCTGCAGCAGCACAGCGGTCTGTCCCTCGGCAGATTGCTGCGCATGCTGCAGTGCTGGCCCGGGCGAGTGCCAGTGTCTCAGGCGACCAGCGAGCGCCTGCCATCCGCCAGCTTGCCCCCATTCCTCCAGCCACCACTGCCACCCCCCAGTGGAGCTGCCACGAGCTGCTGCAGCGACTGATGCTGCCCAGCCACAGCTGCAGCATTCACCAGCCGGCCCCTCGAGGGCCAGACCTCGTCTAGCCCGACCCCCAAGGGCATCTGCCGTCACGACATGTGCCCCTCAGGAGCCTGCCCCCAGCCTTGCAGCAGCCACTGGCCTCACTTTGAGGAGGAGCAGCAGGGCGTGCAGGGGCCGCCAAAGTTTGCAGAAGGCATCGCCCTCGCGGGCCACAAAGTAGAGGGTGTGTCCAAATGTTTTGTTTTTTGGAATGGGTGTTTTGTGAAGGCCGAGGATGAAGGCCATTTTTGTTTACATCTTTTGTTAATCCTCCCCAGGTTGTGGGAGTGAGTCATGTGTGTGAGTGTTTTTTGGGGGTTTCGTGTGTTTTTGGTTTTCATGTGGGAAGGGCCCTGAGTTTGTACAATAAACCATTTTATTTATTCACATTGTCCATGTTTGATCTTTGAAGTGTTTGTTGCCTTAACCGGCTGAGGGCTTGCGGAGCGGCTGCAATCATGTTCTTTCATTGGCACAAGCCATTCCCTGACAGGGGGCCTAGAAGTGACGTTCAATAAGCCGCCGACGGGCGGCCCTTGGACCTTGTGCGTCCCTCCTGGGCTGGTACTCCTCCTCCTCGTCCTCCTCATGCTCCTCCTGCTCCTCCTCCTGAGGTGGTGGTCCAACGTGAGGTGGCAGTGCCTGAGTCCTGCGGATAGCCAGGTTGTGCAGCATGCAGCAAACGACGACGAATTGGGAGACTCGCTCCTGCGAATACTGGAGGGCTCCCCCGGAGCGATCCAGACAGCGGAGCCGTTGCTTCAGGACGCCGATTGTTTGTTCGATGAGGTTCCTGGTCGCTTGATGGCTCTCGTTGTATGCCTCTTCAGCAGGGGTCGTGGGCGCGCGGAGCGGGGTCATCAGCCAGGTACACAAAGGATAGCCTTTGTCCCCGATAAGCCATCCTCTTGGGTGAGGCTGTGCCTGGAACATGTCAGCCACAGTTGTCTGTCGCAGGATAAAGGCATCGTGGCTGCTGCCTGGAAAGCGGGCATTGACAGCTAGGATGCGCTGCTTGTGGTCACACACCAGCTGTACGTTGAGGGAATGGTAGCCCTTCCGGTTGCGGTAATCCTCGGCATGCTCCAGAGGTGCCCGCAAAGCCACATGCGTGCAGTCAATGGCGCCCTGCACCATGGGGAAGCCCGCTGTTCTTGCAAATCCCACTGCACGCTGCTGCTGCTTGTCCAGGGTCATGGGGAAGGAGACGAATTGACGTCTCCTTCTGAAAAGGGCATTGGTCACCTGGCGGATGCAGCAATGCACGGCGAACTGGGAGATGTTAGCGATGTCCCCAGCAGCGGATTGGAAGGAGCCGGTGGCATAGAAGTTGAGAGCCACCGTCACCTTCACTGCCACCGACAGAGACGTCCTGCGCATCAGCTGTGGCTGCAGATCTCTCTGAAGCAGCTGGCAGATGTCTGCAACCACCTCCCTTCTGAATCGCAGCCTCCTAACACACTGCGCGGCAGACATGTTGAGATAGGAGAACTGCTGGCGGTATACCCTGGGTGGGTAAGGCCTCACTTGGCGACGCCTGTTGCCCCCTCTGCGTCTAGCCAGGGCTGCCACTCTCTCACGGCGTCTGTAAGCCCTTCTGACATTATGCTGAAACTCAGCGTTGGCACCCAATGCAGCCCCCATAATATGCTGGCAAACACTGAGATCTCAATGAAGGCAAAGATAATTGCAAAGCTCTGGCCTGAAGCCAAAAAGACCTGTCCTAGTGTTGGGCCAAAGCAGTAAGCTCTCTTCCTTGGTCTCTCTCCAAAAATCCGTTGCACAAGAGTGAATGCTGCAAAATGGCTGCCCTTTATAGTGCAGGGTAAGTGCCCTTTAATTTGCCCTCCCCGCGGCCCGCCTCGGCTGTGTACCGTTCCACTCAACAGTCGTTAGGGCCGCCCGGCGCACAATGGGGCGGCGCAAGTGAAGTTCCGGTTCCGGGCGCACAAAGGGCGTTGCACGACGAAATGACGTCATGATCTGCGCGCGCAGATGAGCACGCGCAAAGACTTTGTGCCGGCGCTAAATGTCTACTGAAGTTGGGGCGAGGCGCAGATCGCGCTGCGCCCGGGTGCTAAGCGCCTAGCGCTCGAGATCTGCTCCTCCTAAGGCGCTAACGGCTGGCGCAGCCAACTGAATTTCTAGGCCGAGGTACTTAAAAGGTTGTCTGTCCTCAAAGTAGAAAAGTTACCCGGTCCAGATGGATTACCGAAAGAAAGACTTGCATTTCTATAGCGCCTTTCACGACCACCGGATGTCTCAAAGCACTTTACAGCCAATGAAGTACTTTTGGAGTGTAGTTACTGTTGTAATGTGGGAAACGCGGCAGTCAATTTGCGCACAGCAAGCTCCCACAAACAGCAATGTGATAATGAACAACAACAACAACTTGTATTTATATAGCACCTTTAACGTAGTAAAACATCCCAAGGTGCTTCACAGGAGTATTATAAGACAAATAAATTGATACCGAGCCATATAAGGAGAAATTAGGGCAGGTGACCAAAAGCTCGGTCAAAGAGGTCGGTTTTAAGGAGCGTGTTGAAAGAGCGGTAGCGAGGCGGAGAGGTTTAGGGAGGGAATTCCAGAGCTTAGGGCCCAGGCAACAGAAGGCACGGCCACCAATGGTGGAGCGATTATAATCAGGGATGCTCAAGAGGGTAAAATTAGAGGATTGCAGATATCTTGGGGGGTTGTGGGGCTGAAGAAGGTTACAGAGATAGGGAGGGGCGAGGCCATGGAGGGATTTAAAAACAAGGATGAGAATTTTGAAATCAAGGCACTGCTTAACCGGGAGCCAATGTAGGTCAGCGAGCACAGGGGTGATGGGTGAACGGGACTTGGTGCGAGTTAGGACACGGGCAGCCGAGTTTTGGATGACCTCAAGTTTACATAGGGTGGAATGTGGGAGGCCAGCCAGGAGTGCGTTGGAATAGTCAAGTCTAGAGGTAACAAAGGAATGGATGAGGGTTTCAGCAGCAGATGAGCTGAGGCAAGGGCGGAGACGGGCGATGTTACGGAGGTGGAAATAGGCGGTCTTAGTTATGCTGCAGATATGTGGTTGGAAGCTCATTTCAGAGTCAAATATGACACCAAGGTTGCGAACAGTGTGGTTCAGCCTCAGACAGATGTTGGGGAGAGGGATGGAGTCAGTGGCTGGGGAACGGAGTTTGTGGCAGGGACCGAAAACAATGGCTTCGGTCTTCCCAATATTTAATTGGAGAAAATTTCTGCTCATCCAGAACTGGATGTCGGACAAGCAGTCTGACAATTGAGAGACCGTGAAGGGGTCGAGAGAAGTGGTGGTGAGGTAGAGCTGGGTGTCGTCAGCGTACATGTGGAAACAAGACACTGTTTTAGGTGATGTCGCCAAGTGGCAACATGTATGTAATACCCACTGGAAATGTTATGTACGCTAAGTATGGTTATCAATCTTTAACTTAGACACTGTATTATCATTGTTATAAATCCCTGGGTTAAAGTTGCCCATGTGAAGGTACGGCAAGAACTTTTAAGGACACAATGTGACTAAGAGCAGACTTTCCATAATTCTGCACCAGTATCAACTGTTGCAGACAGTGAGGCTGCGCAGTCTCCAGGCAGAAACCCCAGGAGGAAGGGGTGGAGTCGGGGTTTTCGTGCGGGAAACGGGAGCGACTGGAAGAAAAGAGGGCAGGAGCTCTGAAAAGAGGGCTCAGGAGGCAAATGGCTGCCGCATCCCGTCCCAGGCTTCCAAACTCGGCCGCCGCCCTTCGTATTAGTAGCTCTGCATCCAGAACTCAAAGTGGGATTCAGTGATCGTGAAGAGAATTCAACGAAGGGGTTCGGAGTCGTAAGTCTTGCAGACATTATACATACCATGAGCTCCAACTTAAGCGCGCCAACGAAAGAGTGCACTCGAATTTGGACACAGGGACAGATTCTCCTTTGAATCCATATAAATAGAGAATGTATGTTTATTATGTCTAGATTCATTCTAATGTATGCAAATGTCTAATTTAGGTCATTGACCCATAATCTTCTTATACTGTCTGACGTTAAAACTATAAAGTAAGATAATTAGAATTAAGCCATTGTAGTAGTGATCTCCTTACTGGACTATAGAGTACTGTCTACAACAGAGACCACATCTCACATATATCTAGAGAACCGTGAAGGGTCATAGAGTCATAGAGTTATACAGCACGGATAGAGGCCCTTCGGCCCATCGTGTCCGCGCCGGCCATCAAGCCCTGTCTAATCTAATCCCATATTCCAGCATTTGGTCCGTAGCCTTGTATGCTATGGCATTTCAAGTGCTCATCCAAATGCTTCTTAAATGTTGTGAGGGTTTCTGCCTCCACAACCCTTTCAGGCAGTGAGTTCCAGACTCCAACCACCCTCTGGGTGAAAAAGTTCTTTCTCAAATCCCCTCTAAACCTCCCGCCCTTTACCTTGAATCTATGCCCCCTAGTTATTGACCCTTCTACTAAGGGAAAAAGCTCCTCAGCATCCATCCTATCTATGCCCCTCATAATTTTGTACACCTCAATCATGTCCCCCCTCAGCCTCCTCTGCTCCAAGGAAAACAAACCCAATCTGCCCAGTCTCTCTTCATAGCTGAAGCGCTCCAGCCCAGGTAACATCCTGGTGAATCTCCTCTGCACCCTCTCCAAAGCGTTCACATCCTTCCTGTAGTGTGGCGACCAGAACTGCACACAGTATTCCAGCTGTGGCCTAACCAGTGTTTTATACAGCTCCATCATAACCTCCTTGCTCTTATATTCTATGCCTCGGCTAATGAAGGCAAGTATCCCATATGCCTTTTTTACCACCTTATCCACCTGTTCCGCCGCCTTCAGGGATCTGTGCACTTGCACACCCAGATCCCTCTGACCCTCCGTCTTGCCTAGGGTCTTACCATTCATTGTGTATTCCTTTGCCTTGTTAGTCCCCCAAAGTGCATCACCTCGCACTTTTCCGGGTTAAATTCCATTTGCCACTGTTCCGCCCATCTGACCAACCCATCTATATCGTCCTGCAGACTGAGGCTACCCTCCTCGCTATTTACCACCCTACCAATTTTTGTATCATCCGCGAACTTACTGATCATACCTTTTACATTCATATCCAAGTCATTAATGTAGACCACAAACAGCAAGGGACCCAGCACCGATCCCGGTGGTACCCCACTGGCCACAGGCTTCCAGTCACATTTTTAGGCCTGCTAAAACCGCCAATACCTCCTCCCTCTCGATGTTAATATGTTCGAGCATATCACAGTCCCCCCGCCCTATTTCTATGTCTACATCGTCCTTCTCCATAGTGAAAACAGATGCAAAAAATTCATTTAGAACCCCTCCTACATCTTCCGGCTCCACACACAGATTGCCACTTTTGTCCCTAATGGGCCCTATTTTTTCCCTAGTTATCCTCTTACCCTTAATATACTTATAAAACATCTTAGGATTTTCCTTTATTTTGCTCGCCAGTGTTATTTCATGGCTCCTCCTTGATCTCCTAATTTCTTTTTTAAGTATCCCCCTGCACTTTTTGTACTCCTCTAGGGCTTCCTCCGTCTTTAGCCTTTTGTATCTGCCAAAAGCCCTCCTTTTTTTCCTAATCCATTCTCATATATCCCCTGACATCCAAGGTTCCCTGTGGTTTTTGGAACCACCCTTTACCTTTACGGGAACATGTTGCCATTGTATGATCTCAATCTCCCTTCTGAAAGCCTCCCATTGCTCCGATGTGGATTTTCCTACAAGTAGCTGATCCCAGTCCATTTTGGCCAGATCCTGCCTTATCCTATTAAAATCGGCCTTCCCCCAATTTAGAACCTTTATTTCCGACCCATCCCTGTCCTTTTCCATGACCACCTTAAATCTCACCATATTATGGTCACTGTCACCAAAGTGCTCACCTACTAGCACTTTTTCCACTTGGCCGGCCACATTCCCTAGAATTAGGTCCAGTACCGCCCCCTCTCTTGTAGGACTTTCTACATGCTGGCTCAAAAAGCTCTCCTGGATGCACTTTAAGAATTCTACACCCTCTGAGCCTTTCACACTCTGACTATCCCAGTTAATATTGGGGAAGTTGAAATCCCCCATTATTATTACCCTATTATTTGCACATTTCTCTGAGATTTGCCTACATATCTGTTCCTCTATCTCCCCCTGACTGTTTGGAGGCCTATAGTACACTCCCAGCAAAGTGCTTGCCCCCTTTTTGTTTTTAAGCTCCACCCATATGGCCTCATTAGAGGAACCTGCTAATATATCATCCCTCCTTACTGCAGTAATTGACTCCTTAATTAATATTGCGACACCCCCTCCTCTTATACCTCCCCCTCTGTCTCGCCTGAAGATTCTGTACCCCGGAATATTGAGCTGCCAGTCTTGCCCCTCCCTCAACCATGTCTCCGTGATAGCAACAATATCATACTCCCATGTGTTTATCAACACCTTCAGTTCATCCACCTTATTTGCAAGACTCCTTGCATTAAAATAGATGCCATCCAGCCTTGCCCTTATATATTTGCCCTGTCTACCAAGCTGACTTGTTTTTTTCTCTATAATTGGCAGCACATCACCCCCTATTTCAGCTCCCCTCTGTATCCCATCCCCCTGCCAAGTTAGTTTAAACCCCCCCCAACAGTGCTAGCAAACCTCCCCGCAAGGATATTTGTCCCGCTCTGGTTCAGGTGCAACCCGTCCGACTTGTACAAGGGGTTACATTTTGGGGGCTCGTCCGGGATTGTGGTCTATTTATGTCAGTAAACTAACAGTATTGAATGCTCATTGCTAAGAGAGTGGTTTGTGGTTTCTACTGGGCTGTTTGAGCATAAAAGATGGATGTTACTGAGGTTGAAGCTTGGTGCAAACGGAAGCAGATAGCTACTACCCATGCCATTGTGCTGAATGGTGTTGCTAACGATGACCCTGATGATGTCTTGCTAAGGGCTCTGAATTGTGTCAAAGCCTTTGGAAAGGTTAGGATAGTTGAGCGCTGCTTGGATACAGCTACCAAGAAGCAGTTTGTGTTGATCCAGACATCAGAGAACCTGAGAGGTCATGGTTTACCTGAGGCAGTTGGGCTTTCTGAAGAGGCTGCTCCCTGGCCAGTTCAGTTTGTCCCTATTACTACTAAGGAAGAAGAAGGGTTTCAGACCAAGTTGTTGTCATTCTTGAGACAAGAAGGAAAGACTGTTGCTGATGTCAAAGGTCTGATAGGTCCTTCGGCCCTGGATATGAACACTCAGTTGGTCAGTGCCATTAGTTCTCTGGTGGATAAATGCACCAATCTGCCCTTCGAGGCTCAGGGATACCGTAAGCTCCGTATGTTCTCAGGAGTGAGACCAACTTCCAGTGGGAAAGAGGAGTATGACGCCTGGGCTGAGCAGACCCTGCCTCTGCTGGAGGAATGGCAGTGCAGTGACAATGTGAAGAGGCAGAGAATAGTAGAAAGCCTTAAGGGTCCTGCTGCTGACATTGTAAGATTCTTAAAGGCGCAGAACACCTCTGCTACTTCCTTTGACTACATGCAGGCTCTAGAAACTGCCTTTGGAACTACTGAAACCATTTCAGATTTGATGGTCAGATTCAGAAGCACATTCCAGTGTGAGGGAGAGAAGCTGTCCAGTTATCTGCTGAGAATAGACAAACTGCTGCATTGTATGTTACAGAAAAGAGGGATTGAGTTGCCTGAAATGAATCGGTTCCGCATTGAACAGGTTGTGCGAGGTGCATTGCTCGAAGACGTGACTGCTCTTCGCATACGCATGACCCATAAGTTGCGAGATCCACCTACCTTCACTGAGCTGCTAAGGGAAGTCAGAGAGGAGGAGGATATGCTTCAGGCCCGGAATGTAGCAAAGAGTGCTGTGATGTCCAAGCTTGTGACTCCTGTTACAGTTCCTACTCCTAAGGGTGATGTCAACCCTGAGATGGAACAGCTGAAGAAGGAAATAAATGTCATGAGAGCCGAGATGGCATATTTTCGGTCTAAGCCCAACACAGAAAGGGATGACGCACGGGTGCAAAAGGTTGAACACCCTGCGAAGTCTAACAGCAAAATGAATGATTCCTCTAAAGGATATCCCCATGAAGGAGATAGACCTGGAGTCTTTTGTTATAACTGTGGAAAGGATGGACATTTCAAGCGAGAATGTAGAGGTGAGGAAAATCTAAAAAAAGTAAATGACCGTCTCATAAAATTTACCAAGAAGTCGGGAAACTACAAAGGGGCACAGTAACGGAACGGCCTGCTGTCCCTGTAGTTAAGACACGTTCCGCTAAGTGCAATAATAGACGAGGGGATATGAAAGACATCATACCTGAAGGTTTAGTAGGGCAGAGTTCTGCTGTATCAATACAGATTGAAGGCATTTATACTAAAGCTATCCCCGACACGGGTTCTCAGGTTACCATACTGTACAGATCCTTCTATGACCGATACCTGACGCATTTGCCGTTAACCCCAATCAGTCTTCTGCAGATCTGGGGCCATAGTCCTGCTGATTACCCATATGATGGCTATTTGTCGCTGAGGTTGGAGTTCTTGGAAGCTGATGTAGGGACCACTGAGACCATTGATGCACTTGTGTTGGTTTGCCCTGACCCCATGGTGAAAGGTGAGGTTTCCATACTGGTTGGCAGTAATACACCCATAGTGAGACGACTCCTGACAAGCTGCAAAGAGCAGGGAGGTGAAAACTTCTTGAGCACCAGACACATTCACCCTGTTTTAAAAAAGGCTTTTGAGAAACTGCCTGAACTTTCTTCCGACGTAGATGATAGCAAAAGAGGAACTGTGTGGTACGTTCGAGCCAAACCTATCACCCTGCGTCCTGGAGGAGTGGCTAGAATCCCTGGGATACCAAAATTCCCTGGAACGCCAGGTACTGAAGCCATTCTGATAGAGTCACCTGATGATCCTGCAGAAGAGTCACGGTTTCCAAATGAGCTTCTGGTGAGACCAGAGTTGCAGACCCCGACAGCTGTGATGTCAAGGAGAGTTACAGTGACCGTGAGGAATATGTCAGGCAAAGGAATCACATTGAGGAAAGGAATGCCGATTGCGCATCTGTTTCCTGTAAATGTACTGTCGTCACATGTGAAGGAAGAGTCCAAAGTTAACTCAACTGGAGATCTGACACCCTCCTCCTTCAACTTTGGAGATTCATTCGTTCCTAAAGAATGGAAGGACCGATTAGTCAGGAAGATGATGGAGCGGAGAGGAGTTTTCTCTACTCATGAGTTTGATGTTGGTTGTAGTAAGAGTACTCGCCATTCTATCAGAATTACCGAGGATAAACCCTTTCGGGAGAGGTCTCGACGACTGGCACCAGCTGACATCGAAGCAGTGAGACAGCACCTGTCGCAGTTAAAAGAAGCTGAGATCATTACAGAGTCCAGGAGTCCTTATGCATCTCCTATAGTGGTGGTGAGGAAAAAGAACGGAAAGATTCGGATGTGTGTGGACTTTAGGACGCTTAACAGACGTACTATTCCCGACCAATACACCGTTCCAAGAATTGAGGATGCACTGGCTTGTCTTAATGGAAGCAAGTGGTTCAGTGTGTTGGATCTCAGAAGTGGATACTACCAAATACCGATGAGTGAATCGGACAAAGAAAAGACAGCCTTTATATGTCCAGTTGGGTTCTACCAATTTGAAAGGATGCCACAGGGAGTTTCAGGCGCTCCAGCAACTTTTCAAAGAAATAATGGAACAAACAGTTGGGGACATGAACTTGCTCGAAGTATTGGTGTACTTGGATGATATCATTGTGTTTGGGGCAACCCTTGAAGAACACGAAGCTCGGTTGCTGAAAGTGCTTGGTCGCCTGGAGGATGAAGGTCTCAAGCTATCATTGGACAAGTGTCAGTTTTGCCAAACATCCGTGTCCTATGTGGGGCATATTGTGTCACAGGATGGAGTAGCCACAGATCCATCCAAGATCGAAGCTGTTACCACATGGCCCAAACCGAACACAGTGACTGCCTTGCGGTCATTTCTTGGGTTCTGCGGATATTACAGGCGCTTTGTGCAGGATTACTCCAAAGTGGCCCATCCTCTGAATCAGCTGCTGGCTGGTTACCTCCCACCAGCCGAGAGGAAGAAAAAGGCTAAAGGTAAAGAGAACAAGGACTACTTCAAACCCTCTTGAGCCTTTTGGTGTTAGATGGGATGAGAAATGCGAAGAGGCCTTCCACACCTTAAAGCAAAGTCTTACTCAAGCCCCGTGTTGGCTTTTGCAAACCCACAGCTGCCATATGTGCTACACGTGGATGCCAGTCAAGAAGGGTTGGGTGGTGTGTTGTATCAGGACCAAGGAGCAGGGCTGAGACCCGTAGCGTTCATCAGTCGCAGTCTTACGCCATCAGAGCGTAACTACCCAGCTCATAAGCTAGAATTCTTGGCGTTGAAGTGGGGGGTGGTGGATAAGCTGCAGGATTATCTGTATGGAGCGAAGTTTGAAGTGAGGACAGACAATAATCCATTAACCTATGTGTTGACTTCGGCAATACTTGATGCCACCGGCCACCGCTGGCTTGCTGCACTATCTGCTTACGACTTTAGTCTCAGGTACAGACCTGGGAACCAGAACATTGACGCAGATGCTCTGTCTCGTCGCCCACACTACCAGAAACCAGAGTGGAAAGATGTTGCTTCAGCAGATGTGAAAGTAATGTGTCAGATGTCCGTGGTATCTGGACCAAAGAATTCATTTCATGCCCGAGAGATTGACCACTTGGGAGCGTCAATGCATGCTGTTCCCCAGGCATTTTGCAACCTTTCCAGTTTGGATGTACAAAACTTACCCATGTTGTGTTCATCTGAAATATCCAAAGCACAACAGGAGGATCCCTGTATTCATGAGGTGTTTTCAGCTCTCCGTCTGGGTGATATTACACAGATCGACAAATCAAAACATCCTGACTATCGTCTGCTCCTAAGAGAATGGGACCACTTGGAAATTAAAGAGGGAGTGTTGTGTAGAACCACTCACCCACCCACTAAACCATGTCATTCACAGTTGGTCCTGCCTGAAAAGTACAGGGAAATAGTGATGAAGTCTTTGCATGATGACGCAGGTCATCTGGGAGTAGATAAGACCTATGGGTTGGTCAAGGACAGATTCTATTGGCCGCGTATGAAGTCTGTGGTTGAGGAGTTCTGCAAGTCCTGTGCACGTTGTGTCCAGAGAAAGACTTTACCTAAAAGAGTTGCTCCTCTGTTTTACATGCAAAGTGATGGACCTCTAGACCTTGTCTGTATGGATTTTCTGTCCATCGAACCCGATTCCAGCAATACCGCAAATGTCTTGGTCATTACAGATCATTATACTCGCTACGCCCAAGCTCTTCCCACAAAGGATCCGAAAGCATCCACCGTTGCCAAAGTGTTGTGGGAGAAATACTTCATCCACTATGGACTGCCAAAGCGAATACACAGTGATCAAGGTAGAGACTTTGAAAGTAGACTTATACATGAGTTGTTGTCCATGCTCGGGATTGAGAAGTCAAGAACAACTCCATACCATCCTCAGGGAGATCCTCAACCTGAGCGGTTTAATGGTACTTTGTTAGACATGCTTGGAACGCTGGATTCAAAGCGAAAGAACAAGTGGAGTCGGCACATTGGACATCTTGTTCATTCTTATAATTGTACCCGAAATGACGCTACTGGTTTTTCACCGTACTACCTCATGTTTGGACGTGAAGCGAGGATGCCGGTGGATTTGTGTTTCGGAGTATCCAGTGATGGCACATCACAGAGAACTTACCTCAAGTATGTATCTGACATGAGAAAGGAATTGCAAGCTGCTTATGAACTTGCTGAGTCTGTTTCTGCCAAACAGAATAAAGGAAATAAGCAGGGGTATGACCAGAAGATCCGTTTTTCCCAACTCATGCCTGGTGACCGAGTTCTCATACGGAACCTAGGACTTCAAGGGAAACATAAGTTAGCAGACCGCTGGGTTTCTACACCTTACATTGTTGAAAGTCAAATGTCACAGCTACCTGTGTTTCGGCTAAAACCTGCAGGTGGGAATGGACCCATAAAAATACTGCACCGGAATCATATCCTGCCATTGGGACAGCAAGTGCGTCTGGATCCGCCAGCGGATAATGAGCCGACACCTAGTAGGAGAACCCTGCAGAGAAGAAGAAGGAAAAAAACGAGAAACCAGGAAAACTTTGTTCCAGAAGACAGAAAACCCATGACACAGTGTGTGGATCATGAGGAACCTGATGAGTCGGAAGATGAAGAATGGGATCTATGGTACGACCTCCCAGAAAGACGCATAAGGCAGAATCTGGATGAATTGTCTGAACCATTTAGCTCAGACTTGGACATGGTCTGGGAAGAACCAGATGCTTCCGAGAAGGAGACAAAAGAGACTGAAAGGCATGATAACAAAGGAACCAACGCCTCCAACGTAGTTGAAGGAACTGAAGACCGGGTATCCGAAATAAGGAGCTCACAGCGAGTTAAGAAGGTTCCTGAAAGATTGACATACAGTACACTAGGAGTGCCAAGTGTAATGATAGCCCCTACGGTTCAATATGTTACCTCCCTTTATACATGGTTGGGAAGCATGCAACCCCTTATGTGTAAAGTTCATTAGTCATGGGGACATGCCTATATTTGGTAGGGGGGGAGTGTAATACCCACTGGAAATGTTATGTACGCTAAGTATGGTTATCAATCTTTAACTTAGACACTGTATTATCATTGTTATAAATCCCTGGGTTAAAGTTGCCCATGTGAAGGTACGGCAAGAACTTTTAAGGACACAATGTGACTAAGAGCAGACTTTCCATAATTCTGCACCAGTATCAACTGTTGCAGACAGTGAGGCTGCGCAGTCTCCAGGCAGAAACCCCAGGAGGAAGGGGTGGAGTCGGGTTTTTCGAGCGGGAAAAAGGAGCGACTGGAAGAAAAGAGGGCAGGAGCTCTGAAAAGAGGGCTCAGGAGGCAAATGGCTGCCGCATCCCGTCCCGGGCTTCCAAACTCGGCCGCCGCCCTTCGTATTAGTAGCTCTGCATCCAGAACTCAAAGTGGGATTCAGTGATCGTGAAGAGAATTCAACGAAGGGGTTCGGAGTCGTAAGTCTTGCAGACATTATACATACCATGAGCTCCAACTTAAGCGCGCCAACGAAAGAGTGCACTCGAATTTGGACACAGGGACAGATTCTCCTTTGAATCCATATAAATGGAGAATGTATGTTTATTATGTCTAGATTCATTCTAATGTATGCAAATGTCTAATTTAGGTCATTGACCCGTAATCTTCTTATACTGTCTGACGTTAAAACTATAAAGTAAGATCATTAGAATTAAGCCATTGTAGTAGTGATCTCCTTACTGGACTATAGAGTACTGTCTACAACAGAGACCACATCTCACATATATCTAGACTAGAGAACCGTGAAGGGGTTACATGTAGATGAGAAATAGGAGGGGGCCAAGGTTAGATCCTTGGGGGACACCAGAGGTAACGATGCGGGAGCGGGAAGAGAAGCCGTTGCAGGTGATTCTCTGGCTACGATTAGATAAATAAGAATGGAACCAGGCGAGTGCAGTCCCACCCAGCTGGACGACGGTGGAGAGGTGTTGGAGAAGGATGGAGTGGTCAACCGTGTCAAAAGCTGCAGACAAGTCAAGAAGGACGAGGAGGGATAGTTTACCTTAGTCACAGTCACAAAGGATGTCATTTCTGACTTTGATGAGAGCCGTTTCGGTACAGTACTGTGGCAGGGGCAGATAAACTGTTTTTATTTTGTTGATTGAAAGATAAATATTGGCCAGAATACTGGGGATAACTCCCCTGCTCTTCTTAGTGCCATGGGGTCTCATCCGAAAGACGGCATCTCCAACAGTGCAGCATTCCCCCAGCACTGCAATAGAGTGTCAGCTTAGACTTATGTGCTCAAGTCCCTGGAGTGGGACATAAACCCACAACCTTCTGACTCAGAAGCGAGTGTGCTGCCCTCTGAGCCACAGCTGACACTCTGAAGGAAGTAAAGGTGGAAATTGCGGAGGCTCTGTCCACAACTTTCAATCCTCCTTGGATATGGGGGGCGGTGCCAGAGGACTGGAGGATTGCAAATGTTACACCTTTGTTCAAAAATGGGGAAAGGAATAAACCCGGCATCTACAGGCCAGTCAGCCTAACGCCGGTGGTGGGAAACTTTTAGAGACAATAATATTCGGGACAAAATTAATTGGCATTTAGAAAAGTATGGCATAATTTTATCGAGTTCTTTGATGAAGTATACTAATAATAAAGGATACTTTCCTTTATTAGCCAAGGCATAGAATATAAGAGCAGGGAGGTTATGTTTAAACTGTATAAAACACTAGTTAGGCCACAGCTAGAGTACTGTGTACAGTTCTGGTCACCACATTACAGGAAAGATGTGATTGCACTGGAGAGGGTCAAGAGGAGATTTACGAGGGTGTTGCCGGGATTGGGGAATTTTAGCTATGAGGAACGAGTGGATAGGCTGGGGTTGTTTTCTTTGGAACAGAGGAGGCTGAGGGGAGACTTAATTGATGAGGGGCCTAGATCAGCAGCAAAGTGATGGAAGGTGTCATCAACAGTGCTATCAATACTGTGGCAACAAGAGCAGGTCAGAGGCTGGGTATTCTGCAGCGAGTGTCTCACCTCCTGACTCCCCAAAGCCTTCCCACCATCTACAAGGCACAAGTCAGGAGTGTGATGGAATACTCTCCACTTGCCTGGATGAGTGCAGCTCCAACAACAGTCAAGAAGCTCGACACCATTCAGGATAAAGCAGCCCGCTTGATTGGCACCCCATCCACCACCTTAAACATTCACTCCCTCCACCACCGGTGCACTGTGGCTGCAGTGTGTACCATCTACAAGATGCACTGCAGCAACTCGCCAAGGCTCCTTCGGCAGCACCTCCCAAACCCACGACCTCTTCCACCTAGAAGGACAAGGGCAGCAGGCGCACGGGAACACCACCACCTCCAAGTTCCCCTCCAAGTCACACACCATCCTGACTTGGAAATATATCGCCGATCCTTCATCGTCGCTGGGTCAAAATCCTAGAACTCCCTCCCTAACAGCACTGTGGGAGCACCTTCACCACACGGACTGCAGCGGTTCAAGAAGGTGGCTCACCCCCACCTTCTCGAGGGCAACTAGGGATGGGCAATAAATGCCACCTTGCCAGTGACGCCCACATTTCACAAAAACAAATTTTTAAAAAAGAGTGGATCGGAAGGACCTATTTCCCTTCGCAGAGAGGTCAATAACCAGGGGGCATAGATTTAAAATAATTGGTAGGATTAGAGGGGAGTTGAGAAATCTTTTCATCTGGAAGATGGTGGGAGTCTGGAACTGACTGCCTGAAAGGGTGGTAGAGGCAGAAAAGGGAGGGGAAGGAGGGAGGGAGGGGGAAGGAGGGAGGGAGGGAGGGGGACGGAGGGAGAGAGGGAGGGAGGGAGGGGAAGGAGGGGAAGGAGGGAGGGAGGGAGGGGGACGGAGGGAGAGCGGGAGGGAGGGAGGGGAAGGAGGGGAGGGAGGGAGGGGAAGGAGGGGAGGGAGGGAGGGGGAAGGAGGGAGTGAGGGAGGGGGACGGAGGGAGAGAGGGAGGGGGAAGGAGGGGAGGGAGGGAGGGAGGGGAAGGAGGGGAGGGAGGGAGGGAGGGAAAGGAGGGGAGGGAGGGAGGGGGAGGGAGGGGGAAGGAGGGAGGGGGAAGGAGGGAGTGAGGGAGGGGGACGGAGGGAGAGAGGGAGGGGGACGGAGGGAGAGAGGGAGGGGGACGGAGGGGAGGGAGGGAGGGGGAGGGGAGGGAGGGAGGGGGAGGAAGGAAGGGAGGGAGGGGGGAGGAAGGGAGGGAGGGGGAGGAAGGAAGGGAGGGAGGGAGGGGGAGGAAGGAAGGGAGGGAGGGGGAGGAAGGAAGGGAGGGAGGGGGAGGAAGGAAGGGAGGGAGGGGGAGGAAGGAAGGGAGGGAGGGGGAGGAAGGAAGGGAGGGAGGGGGAGGAAGGAAGGGAGGGAGGGGGAGGAGGAAGGAAGGGAGGGAGGGGGAGGAAGGAAGGGAGGGAGGGGGAGGAAGGAAGGGAGGGAGGGGGAGGAAGGAAGGGAGGGAGGGGGAGGAAGGAAGGGAGGGAGGGGGAGGAAGGAAGGGAGGGAGGGGGAGGAAGGAAGGGAGGGAGGGGGAGGAAGGAAGGGAGGGAGGGGAAGGAAGGGAGGGAGGGGGGAAGGAGGGGGGAGGGGGGGAGGGAGGAGGGGGGGGAAGAAGGAGGGGGGAGGGAGGAGGGAGGGGGGGAAGGAGGGAGGGAGGGGGGGGAAGGAGTGGGGGGGGGAGGAGGGAGGGAGGGAGGGGAGGGAGGGGGGGGAAGGAGGGAGGGAGGGAAGGAGGGAGGGAGGGGGGGGGAAGGAGGGAGGGAGGGGGGGAAGGAGGGGGGGAGGGAGGGGGGGGGAAGGAGGGAGGGAAGGAGGGAGGGAGGGGGGAAGGAGGGAGGGAGGGGGGAGGGGGGGGAAGGAGGGGGGGGAGGGGGGGAAGGGGGGGAGGAGGGGGGGAAGGAGGGG